>NC_056750.1:475334584-475442084 GCF_019279795.1 Protopterus annectens
AAAAATCTATGAAAGGTTTTGTTTAAGAGTATTTTAAAAGGAGGGGAGGCAGCACCATCCTGGAAAACAAAGCTGTGGTGGCTGTAATGACAGTAGACACCCATCAGATCCAGCTTCATATAGCTCATTTCAATCTTAAACCATGATTATAAAGTTTTTATGTTTATTATGGCTAAGAATGAAAGGTGTTGCAAAAACTGAAAGATATGAATCAATGTAGTTTTCTGGAGGGGAAGCAAACTCTTGACCACATTACTAGAACAATGATGATCCAGAAGGCAGCAGAATCTAAGAAAATACTGCTGTTTTTGGTGGGTCTTGATGAAGAGTAAGCATTCAAAAGAATCTTCTTCTTCTTTCGGCTTTTCCCGGTTAGGGGTCGCCACAGTGGATCACCGTCTGCTCATGATTGGCAGTGGAGTTTTACGGTGTCGAGTTGCCAGCCTGGAGCCCAACCTTCCACAGAAGGCACACACACACACGCACGCACTCACACCTAGGGCCAATGTAGTGTGTCCAATCCACCTACAGCATGTCTTTGGGATTTGGGAGGAAACCGGTGCACCCGGAGGAAACCCACGCGACCACAGGGAGGACATGCAGACTCCGCACAGAAGGCACCCCAGCTGAGGATCGAACTGGAGAACCTCTTGTTGTGAGGAGGCAATGCTAACCGCTGCACCACCGTGGCCACCCAAGCATTCAACAGAATAAGCTGTGATTTTATGAGTAGGGCAACTGAAGCATTTGCATTTCCTAATACAATAATAAGGTTAATTAGAATAATATATAAAGGATTGGAGGCAAAAAATAAAGTGGGAGGTTTCCTCTGTTATAATTTGTACCTGGACAGTGGAACCTGGTAGACGTGTCCTCTTTTTCCCTTTGTTATTTGCATTATATTTAGAACCACTGACAAAGAAAATATGGGTGCTGAGAAATTCTAGGATATAAGTGGTATGGTAATCAAGAAAACTTGGCTTTATTTGTAGTTGATATTATTTTATATCTGATGGAACCAGAAAAGAATATCTCAGTGTTGTGGACCATTCTGAGACAGTTCCCATTTTTTTCAGGATATAAAATTAATGAAAATTAAACAAAGGCTATAGCTGTAAACTATGTACCCACATACGAATTGGTTCAGCAATACCCATACTTATGAGGACATGATAAAATGAACTATTTTGGAGTATGTACTAAAAAGGATACTGTTACGGCAGCTAAAGGTATGTGGAAACAGACTAAACAAAAAATAATACAATAACTGAGAAACTGGAAGCTCTTGTCTATGGATACTGGTATTAAGATGCAGGTATTAAAATGTTTTAGTCACAGTAATTATATACACAGAACAGGCCTATGTTTATCAAACAGAAGAGAATATGTGGATACCAATTAATAAAGAGCTGAAGGATTTTATCTGGGAAGAGAAGAGGGAAAGATCAAAGTGGGATATGTTGACCCTCCCAATAGAACAAGGAGGTTTAGAACTACCGGATTTGAGCAGATATTTAAAGCTACATGGCTGAGACTTTTATACATAACACAAGCAGAAAACTACAACTCAAAGTGGAAAGGGATGATGATGAAGTGGGGGGGGGGTAATTCAAGAAATAAGGAAAGAGTGGTATTTTGGAAGCAGATCCTTAAGGAGAATTACACCCATCATACAGAATATTATATTCATAATTAGCAGAAAATATACTAAACATTAAGTCAACATGGGAATGGAGAAAGAAGCTTCTGATGATAGTAATAACTAATTACGGGCACAGAGAGAGAAGACAACAGGGGGACTGGAATTTATTGGAGGAAACTGGCAAAGGAACCAAGGTGTTGGGAACAAATACTTAAAGAGGGAAAGGTAATCAATGGGAAGAGGCCAAGAAGCCATTTGGATTGCAGGCTAGTGAGTTCCTTCCCTATCAGAGATTGATATCAGAGTACAGACAAAGAGAAAGTGATAGGGGAATCCTAAATGAAAGACATGCACTGGTTGAGTTTTTAATTTAATCTAGAACAGAAGCTAGTGTTAAAAAAGGATAATTAATATGTAAATAAAATATTGCACAATAACTATAGGAAGTAGGACGTCAGAAAAGATTGGGAAGACAGATAAGCTAAGCAATTAACAAAGAAACAATTGGAGGACATATGTATGGCTCCCAAATATGCAACAAAATTTAGAACTTTTGGGATGTTTGCCTGGAAGTGTTTGCATAGGTACTTTTATAACCCAAGCAGACTCCAAAGATTTTTTCCTCAGGTAGATGACAAATGCTGTAAGCGTAATGGGGGAGAAAGAGGTACCTGGGAGCATATATTCTCAGAGTACAATGAGATGACAAACTTTATAAAAATTCCCTACAGAGTACTCTGTCATGAACACAGGGTGAGCAAATGTGTATGACTAGGGTTATAGAATTGAGGTCGCAAGACATTTCACTGCAAGCTAACTATGCCAAAACCATAACCCTGCACAGCTCTCTGCCGTAGAGCAGTATGGTTGAAAAGGAAACTCATTGCAGCATTAAACATTGTGCAGCACCACAGCTATGATCTCTAAATGGCTACTTTGCTGTATTCTAGCAAAAGAAACAGCCTTGCAAGAAGTGTAACACTGCAGTCACTACTGTGTTGTTCAAAATTCACAATTTGAAAACCATAGTAGTGTGTGCAGTGCTACACTTCTAGCGAGGTTGTCTCTTTTGTTAGAGTACACCCAGGTAGCCGTTTGGGGATTGTAGCGATGGTGCTGCACGATGTTTAATGCCACAGCGAGTTTCCTTTTCAACTGTACTGCTGTACAGCAGAGTGGTACTGTGGGCTTATGGTTTCAGCATTGTTAGCTCATGGGAAAATGTCTCATGACCTAAACGCTAGAACCCATGCGACTAAATACATTTTTTTTTTAGCTAGAATACAGGATCTGACTTGCATATACATAGTAAGGCATTAAGTTGAATTTTGGTGTCTGCCAAAAAAAAAATTGCTGATAAATGGAAATTAATGTCTAAACCAATAAAGTACTGAATATTGCAATAGATATAAAAAAAAAAACAGGAAGTTAGTGCTTTAGATAAGGATAGTAGTAAATTACATAGAAAATGAAACTGGAAATTGTGGGAATAAAACATGCAGAAAAATGTTTTTGAGGACGAATGAGATTTAAGAAAGGACAGGAAATGAACAATTTATGTAATGTTGCTTTGAGTATACAGTATAGAACAATTTATGTGGTGTATAATGTTTGTAAATGTGAACTTGTTAACATGGCTTGATTACTTTTATATAAATGTTACTTTTCCTATGTCTCAAGTGATAATTCAATAAAGGTGTTAAAATAAAAGCAGGGAGACCATTGTTAAAGTAAAATTATGGGTTGAATTAGGAGCAAATATACAGCTACAATTTCTTGTAAATTATTTTTGATTTCTCAAAATATAAATGAATAATGTAAAAATAGTTATACAGAATGTTCTCCTGTATTCAAAAATGAGCACATTGACTGCACAGAGCAATTCAATCAACTTGCCCAGTGTAAATTATGCATTACTCTCAGAAAAAAACAGCCAGAAAAAAAAAATACAAATCCCTTTGGCTGTAGGTACTAAAAATAAAAGTTACACCATTTTCTCCATGATACCAAGAGGAGAAATATATGATGTCCAAGTAAGCAGTCAGACTGGAATGTCCACCAATGTGGAAGACAAACAAACTGGAAATAAACCAAAAGAGTAAGATTAAATGTTTAAAAAGAGTATTTTAAATGAGTTGTCGATTGTCAGGGGACTACAAGCATCATAACAAACAGTAAGATGCAAGCATACTCCTGGTTACCTTTTAAAAAGTGGCAGAAAATGCACTTAACCCACAACACTGTGCAGTCATCAACATGTAAATGTCCCATGCATGTGCATTACACTAGGAAGGTGCACCCAGTCATTTAAGATGGTGAGAAGAGACTCCAGAAAAAGAGGTTCAAAGATGTAATGATACAATGCCATTATTTTAAAAAGGCAAACATTTTTGACAGTTATATTGTATAATAGCAATATTTTTTGCTGTTTGTGGGTAATAATTGTTAACTTTCTTGGGTGGCGTAAGCCAGGGAACCTTGTTGGCTAGGCTTACGTAGGCCCTTGTGCCGATAGCCCAGTACCTACCTATGAACTTGTTTAACGCGGGCTACCATTTTGCTTTGGTCACTCTCATTTTACTCTCCTGACAAAACCATAACAGCAATGGGTAAGCCAACATTACAAACATCCCATCAAGGGTTATTCATAAAATATACAATGCATATCAATGTGACCATGTAAGATACACAATGAAAATCCATTTGATAGTATATTTCTTATAAAAGTACACTACAAAAAAATCACACATACGACTCACAGTTGGTTACCTTTTTGCACAAAGGTAGAACATCACACAAGACAGAAATACATCTCATTGGTGAAGAAATTCTTAAGTACTAAACATAAATAAATTGGACTAATTGCCCTTGAATATGACAGCAAGAAGCATAGCTCTGCAGTCTCAGCCCTTCAGATATGATTCACAAAATGACAGATCCCATATTGTACCAAAGGTCTGAAGAAATGGATGAGTACAAAATTTCAGGTTAAAACAGTAGACAATCCCAGTATTCTGTGGGTACATACACCACATTAGACACAGGTTCAAAACTTCAGTGAAGGGTGATACTAATGCTCCAGATTATTAACAAATAATTGTTATGAAATGACATGAGTAAATATAACTGATTGTTTAAGTCTTGCTAAAAAGGTAGTGTTGCACAACATATTCACAATATTTGCAAAATGTCTTTTTGGGTGCATGTGTAATTAAAGTAATTGTGGCATTAGATCTAAACACGATTTGGTCTGGTATTACGTCTGTATTAAGTTTCTACTTAAAATGCTGAAATCTAGGAAGCAGAGTGATACAGCAGTTAGTTTTGCTGTCTCTCTGGTTGTCTCTCTTAACAGTGTTGCTTTTGTATGGCATTTGCATGCATTCTGTGTGCCTGTGTTGGTTTCTGTCAGTACCCTGGGCTTCTACCCAAATTCTGAAGACAGGTAGATAGATGAATTGGTAATTATCCAAACTGTTTTCTTTTCTGAGTGTTTGCTTTCAGCGCGCGCACGTGTGTGTGTGTGTGTGTGTGTGTGTGTGTGTGTGTGTGTGTGTGTGTGTATATATGGATCTACTATGGTTGATCAAAATTTCAGAACTCCAAAGACCATATGTTTGAAGTCCTAAAACTTAGACAGAAAAATAAAAAAACAAAAAAAATGGAACACGCGGGTGGCTGCGCACCCCTCACGCCCTGCTACTTAAATATATCAACTCCAAGATCGCACTACAGTGAGGAAAATGGCAAATTCAAAGTGCCACACTGCAAAACGATCTCAATGCAATGTTTATCGAAGTTTCAGAATTTCGAACATATGGTACCAGCCATATGGTCTTCTGAGTTTTGAAAGTTCAGTCAACCGTAGTAGATCCATATCTATATATATAATTTTTTTTTTTATTTTGCATTTGTTGACCGGGCTGGTCCAACTGGATATTTGTCCATTTTCAGCAGAGGCCCGGGGAGAAAAGTTCCAAGTGAAAACATTAATAAACAGAGTTACAAATATAGCTCAGAGAAAAATAATAATAGCATTAGCATATTTTTACAGTGGCAACAATAAGCAACTAATTACAAATAGAGGGTGTTCAAACTGAGCATGATAGCAGAAAAGTAAGTTTTAGTAAAGATTTGTACGTATGATAAATGAGAGCACTAGGAGCGAATTACAAGCTAGTCGGGGTTAGAACAGGGGCAGAGCTGGTGAGTTTTGAGTTGGAATTTGAAACAGGGAAGAGAGGAGATAGCAGTGAGGTTGGCAGGGAGGGAGTTCCAGGCTTTTCCTATTGTGTTAGAGAACAAGGAGTCACCTGCCAAGTTGTTGGATTTACAGGTTGATATAAAAAGTTTGTTAGAAGAACGTAGGCTTTTGAGGTTGCAATAAGGAGTAATAAGGGTAGTAAGTGTAGGGGTGTTGGTAGGTTTGTAGAGGATTTTATGGTGAAATAAGATCAGATTTTGCAGCTCAAGCCATCCCAATTGCTTCAAGTTTAAGCAGTGGTGAGTTCTAAAGGTGGAACCAGAGGCAAATATGGCAATATTGTTGTAGGCAACAGCCAGTTTGGTGAGGTTAGTTTTGGACAAATATGCGTAAATAGGGGAGGCATAAAGGCGGGTAGAAATCAGATGGGAATGGGCAATGGAAGTTCTGGCAAGTGGTGTAAGAAATGGTTTAATTCTAAACAGGGAGCCTAGTTTTCTGTTAACTACTTTTATAGTGTTGTTAATGTGAGAATCAAAGCATAGGTTATTGTCTATCTCTACTCCGAGGAGTCTGGTGGTAGGGTCAGGTGACATGTTGGTGCCATTACTAGACAAGACAGAGAAGTTGAGTGGTGAGGATTTACGGGTGGGGGAGAAAAGTAACAGTTTGGTTTTCTTGGGGTTTAAGATTAAGCATCATTTTAGGAACCATGTTTCAAAGTCTGTTGGGTGATAGAGTGCAGTTCGGAGGGGGATGAGGCAGAGCAAATCAAAGTAGAATCATCAGCATATTATATACAGTTTGCAGAATAAATACTGGTATGTAGATCATTAATAAAACTAGAAAACAGAAGGGGACAAGTATTGAGCCTTGGGGGACTCCAAGGGTAAAGGGTAGGAGGTTGGATAAGTTGTTTTGCCAGAGCACTGCCTGTTGTCTGTTATGAAGATATGACTCGAACCACTTTATAGCACTAGAGTCGAGAGTAACAGCTTTAAGTAAGTTTAACAGTATATGGTGATTGACCATACTGAAGGCTTTGGATAGGTCAATAAAGAGAGCAGAGGTAAGTATATTATTGTTCCGGTTTTTGTTGATGCAGTCAGTAAAGGAAAGGAGAGCTGAAGTGGTGCTGTGGAAAGGCCTGAAGCCATGTTGACAGTCAGCTAGCAGGTTGTAATTTAACAGGTGTTTAAGAAGTTTTTGGATGCATTTTTCCATGATTTTAGCTAGGGGGGAGAGTAAGGCTATGGGACTGTAGTTTGAGAGTTCTGCTGAGATCTCACCTTTATGAAGGGGAATGATATGTGAAATTTTCCAGAGTGAAGGAATGTAGCCTTCAGCAAAGGTTCTGTTAATCAGAATGGAAATGGGATAGGCTAATGGTTTGGCTGCAATCTATAGATACTGAGCTCGTAGAAGGTCAGCAAAAGGACAGGAGATTTTAAGTTTGTGGAGAAGAGAACGGATAAGTGATGTGGGTACAGGTTGCAGTTGAAAAGTGGGAACAGAAGTGTTAGAGGAGGAGGGCTGAGAGGAGATATTGCGGGCTAGTTGATTAGCTAGAGACTGGACAGTTTCAGAAAAGAAGGTATTGAAGGTATCAGCAGTTTGTTTTGGGTTGTTTTGGGAAGTGCCAAAGGGGCACATGGTGCCAGAGTGGCCAGGCTTTCAGTATTTGTACCTACCCAGACTTTTTGTGGATTTTGTTGGTTAGCTTGTTGTAAATGGCAGTAGTAGTTTCTTTTATCTAGAAGTACAACTTTTTTAGTGGAGTTTCTTATTTGTCTAAAGGTGAGTTGGTCAGAGGGATCTTTAGTGCTACGAAATTTGGCCTAGAGTTTATTTTTCAGGATAAGTTTATGCCTTGTATCTTTTGAGAGCCAAGGGGCAGGTTTTGAGCTAATTCTAATAGATCTTAAGCAAGCACGAGAGTCTAGAATAGAAAGGAGATGAAGTAAGCTACAGCATCACCCAGTGGCAGTTGTTTAAGTGGAGACCAGTTGCAAGCATTTAGTTCTGTAAGGAAGCTTTCAGGGTTAAAGTTTTTATTTGATCTGACCATTTTGTATTTAGTTAGGTTAGGAGTAGCAGTTTTATGTCTGATTAGGTAAGTAAGAGCGTGGTCACTTAAATCATTTTATATATATATATATATATATATATATATATATATATATATATATATATATATATACACACACACACACACAAAATATGTATGTCTAAATGTACAGATGTGCATGTGCATGTCTTTTGTGCACATTTATATGTGTGTGTGTGTTGTATGAATGAGTTAGCATTCACCTGTGATGGACTGGCATCTGATCCAGTTTTGCTTTCCTACTCTAGGAGCGCTGCTTGCTGTGACATGTTCTAGCATTACGTGACCCTGAACTAAATACTGCAAGTATGATGAGTATGACTTCCTTGAACAGAAAAAAAAAATACAAGGCCATCAGCAACAGATAATAGAAAGTCATGTAAATCTGGTAGATTACAGAATTTTACTGCATGTTATAAATACATGTTTCTTATTACCCTTTTTTTGTAAACCCAAAAAAATAACAGCTGGCATTAGTGTTCCTACACCTTTTTGCCTAATACTAATGCAGCATCTTGTTCACATTCTGCTTGGTTACATCTCACAATGTGATGCTGCTTTTTTCCCTTAAAACAGCAGAGTCATTCTTCAGTTTTCCCTTATTGTTGTACAGTACTCTATCTTCGCCTGAATCCTGTGTCCCTGTAGCTTTCATTTGAGTGCAATGCCTCTGTTCAACAATCTCCCTCTTTTTGACCTTCCTCTTGTACCTCCTGTGCCATACCTTATGCTTGTTTTTCCTCCCTAATATAATTTTAGGACTGACACAATACCATACTGCAAATTAGTATGCAAGTCAGAAGAGCCCTGACTGGGCCCTAAAGCGGTAGCAAGAAAAAATAATGGCTAATAAACTAGATAGAGGGCATTATTAAATGGAGTCCCCCAAAACAGGGCCACAAGGGGTGCCACAGGGAGACATTACATGGCTGATCATTTTCACTGTCTTCAAGTGACACTACTGAAGGTCTTGAGAGGATGATTTGCCTTTTTGAAGTTACTTATGGGGTTGTTTTAACTAAGAACCCAAAGGCTGTAGAAAGTTGTAGCAAATACAGTAAGAAATAGCAAGCAGAGCTAATGCAATATTGGAATAATGGAATACTGTGGAAGATGTAATCCACATACAGCATAATAGGTTATTATCTTTCTATACTTACCTAGAAAAATCACATTTAGAATACTGTGTGCAGTTTTGGAAATCTCATGTCTGCCATGGGGTGAAAAGCCAGATAAAGATACTTTAGAAACATGTGCCATCCTGAATACAGCAGACAGAGGAGGGTCATGACAGAAACCTTTAATTCCAAGCAGAACACCATACAAAAAGAGATATAGCAATATAACGGGGTACTATTTATAGACGAAAGGTGAATAGATCATTTTAACAGATTTTTGTCTCCCATTGTTCCAACTATCAGCCCCTACTTTACTGTTCCTCCTGCTTTCCTTCTGCTTAGTTAATCATATGCTTTGCTCCCTAGGATGGGGTCACTGGTGAAGAATGTAGGTGGAAAAGACCCAAATCAGCAAGGTAGATGTTGGTGTCTAAATGCATTTATTTGCTTTATTAATTTATTGCCAAAACCAAGCACTTTTTTCCCCCTTGACATAGACAAGGAATCATAAGCCCCCTAACAGGCATAAATGCAACAATGATTCACACTCATCTTCACCCAACTGGCACTGAAAGCATCTGAGCCTGGATTTGAACCCAGTTATTGGTGAATTACATTTCCAGAAGAAAAAAAACAGTGACAGAATTCAGCAATGTACAGGGAAACACTTAAGACAGTTCCTAAGAGTAGGGGAAAGAAGCTCTTAGTTAAGGAAGATTTACAGCTTGTTCTCTAGATACAGAAACACGCAAACCAATTGGGCTAGACAGCTTACTTATCACTAACAATAAAATTTCACAACGTTTCCCATAATTTCAGTTACATAACTCTAATTCTGTTACAAGCTTCTAAGCATCTGCTTCTTGTACACATAGCTGCATTTCTTATAGATCTGACTTATTTTAAATGTTCTAGATTACAGAACTCTTACTTGTATGCCAGTTTTATTATCAATGCACTTCTTACTTTTGTTGCTGTAGCTGCTTTTTAAGTTTTTGTTTCCCCTCCTAGTCTTCTTTCTAAAATTATTACCTTAATTCATCCACAGAGATGAAACATATGAATGCCTGTAAAGATTACTCAGTTTTTCTTAAAATAATTCATCCTGCCAGTCAAATAAGTTTGGAAATGACATATACCCTTACATGATCCTGACTGCACTTTATTCATGTGCCAGCTAGAGTCTTGATCCCATAATCAAATCCTGTCTAGGGCTTAGTTACAAGCCTGGACTTCATTAACTATAATTGCACTAATTTGGAAATGTCTGGTAGTTTGAATCATCAGTTGTTCAAAGATGGACTGTCTTTGACTCACCGCATTTTGTACTTTAGTTCATGACCAAAAGTAAACAATGCTTGTTCATACTTTAAGCTCTAGACTGTTAAGATCTCCTCTTTCCTAGCTATATTATTAAATGGACACACAGATTAATATACTACAATTTTCTTGACTCCTAATGTATAACTCTGATAAGAGAGAGAAGGTGGGAAACAGAAGTAAAACTCATCATCTCCGTCTTCAACAGAAGGAACCTTGCAAGATTCTTTAAGAACCTGGAACTATAGATTCATTAGCTGAAAATATTCTACAAGGTAACATGTGAACCTCCATGTTTATTCAGCTGCTTCACTAACAGCAGCCAGCGAGGTTGTAAGCTTCATGTGATCAATGCCCGGTTGTTCAAAAACACGGCTATTTACACAAGCCCCTTGACAATATAAAAAAGGTCTGTAGCTGGTTTCTATTTGTTTTGTTGTCTGAATGACAATTATTAACCAATGATATCACTGATAAATTAATACCTATTTTACAAATATATTTCTCTGCATAAGCATCCATACTAAATTGTCCTTCACTACTCTGTTAGTGAGGGAGATCAGATGTCAGGGGTCTCTTGCTCAGAATTATTCTTGGTGTACAATATCCTGTCCTCCAGCTCTGGGTTCTTGCTGTAACCAGGAAGAGGGCTTACTATTTGAAGTATCATGCCTCCTTTATTGAGATACTCATCATCATATCTGTATTATATAAATCCTAAAAAATCATTAACTTAACAAAGTGTTGTATAAAACATATCAAACAATCACCACTGCAGGGGAGCTGCTCCCCCTGTATACCTCCCAAGTGTAGGAACAGACTCCCTCCCCTAAATCTATATACATACTATGTATGAGGTAGCACAAACTTAGAACAAAGGGGAAATCTGTAACAAAAAAATGAAACTTACCTTTCCTGCTCCTCATCCACAAGCCCTGCAACCTCAAAACACAGCAAATCTGCTGAACCAAAGCAAGTTATTACATACTATCACTTCAACACTATGAAAATATGATTATTTATAAAGAATATTTCAAGACCTGTCAAAAAAAGCACACAGTCAATGGTTGTGCTACCCAACCAATAGCAAGTCAGTAAGTCCTGCATGGCAAAGAAAATTAATGAGAAACAAAGCATTTAAAACTATCCTGCTGTAAAATGCATCATAAAACTGACAGAACACCATGAGTAGGTTTTCTCTAATCCTAACTAGAAAAGTTGACAATTCAGAGCAATTAAGGACTTGCTGCATTGATAAAGTCATACTATAATATTCCCCATCACTTTCTGTGCATAAAAGAACACCTTTAATTCAAGAGGAGAAAGGTTTGAATGTTACCAGCAAGATATACTTATACAGAGAAGATACACCTATACAGAGAGACATCCAGAGTTAAATCCAAAAAAGACAAGCTGATGTGTCATACAAATCACAGACTAAAAGATCATGGAAGCCTAAATAAAATTACATTTTAGGCTCATTCGTTACACTGATAACCACTCTTACAATGAAATTAGGATGGCATAAGTTGAACATGTCAAGGGTGGGAAGCATACAACCTTGCACACAGCTGTAAAGCAAAATTGGCACATGCAATTCACAAAATTGTACTGTCAGATTAAGATGCATGCAATTCAGTGTAAGTTGCTTATGATGTATATACATGTCTAACATAAACCAAAAAAAGTGGTTAGGCATTCTTGAGACACATGGCAGACCCTCTTGTGACCACAACATGTATGACCAAATTTCTGACAAACAACTCTAACCTTGTGTATCTATTCCACCGAAAACCCTTTGGTCTTGTTATAGATTATAGCTTACACTTGTCTTGTTTATCTATCTATCTACATACTTAATTTCACTAAACAGTTGGGCAGATTTATGGATGTATTAAAACAGAAATGGAGAAAATTTCCAGGACACTGGAGAAATTCCCTTATCATCTTGATAAAAAACAAAAAAAAATCTTACTTTTTTCCCACTTTTCTGAGATTTAAAAAGGTTCAGTTACAGGCTTGCTGTTCTGAACTGTTTATAAGTTTCTTGGAGGCCATTTTTTGCTTGGGCTAAAGGGAAGTCTCTCTGTTCATCAGTGGCAGTGATAAACATTGAGCAGCCTGCCTGCCCCTGTGGGAGTGGTTACTGCCTTGAAACTGTAGTTTTATTGGCCATTTTGGGTCAATTCCAAACTCCTTGAGCTTCCTCTCTTAAAACCTGATTGCCTCGTGGTTTTGGCGTCTTTTCAGACTTGTTGGCTGTTGGTGAAGCACCACCAAGAGGAGAAAACGCTGAGAGAAGAAAGGAGCCACTTTTGAGATTTTAAGTATTTTCTTCAGATTATTTTGCTAAGTTTTTCTGCATAGCTGCCTACTTTGAGCATTTTCTGGCTTGTTAAACTTGATTTCTGCATTGGTAACTGTATTTAGAACACAACCTAGAGCTGTTTACTGAATTTCCTGTTTGCACTTATTTTTAAAATCGTTTTTTTCTTAAAACTTGCATTGTATCTGTCTCTGGCCTAGCACTCAAGTGTGGGGTCATTTACTGCACTGTTATAACTTGTTGATACTTGTGAACCTCTGCTATCTTTAAAAAAAACAAAAAAACAGAAAAATCTTACTTTTTTCCCACTTTTCTGAGATTTAAAAAAGTTCAGTTACAGGCTTGCTGTTCTGAACTGTTTGTTTCTTGGAGGCCATTTTTTGCTTGGGCTAAAGGGAAGTCTCTCTGTTCATCAGTGGCAGTGATAAACATTGAGCAGCCTGCCTGCCCCTGTGGGAGTGGTTACTGCCTTGAAACTGTAGTTTTATTGGCCATTTTGGGTCAATTCCAAACTCCTTGAGCTTCCTCTCTTAAAACCCTCTTTTGCGAGGTTTTGCGCGTTTTTGTGCATAGCGCAATAACGGGCAGCGCCGCCAAATTGGGTTTAAACTATTCCTGGCTCCACAAAGTCTGCTCTTGACTTTTTCCCTTAGAACTGCTCTATCTCTCAAATTAAACACCATATTCTCATTCTAAGGCCCTTCACTGGTCCAAATAAGTAATCTTACAAGTTAGCACTATTAAACCATAAGCACTACTTACTCTTATACTCTCTACGATTACCTTGTCCCCTATTGGACCGTCTTAATTCAGTTCCCTATATTACTCTAGCATGTCCAATGGTCAGTCAATGGTTTCCTCTCCAGCCCAGCTGGTGAATCTGGGAATTTTGAGGCAATGTTACAACTGTCTCAAGTACATGGACAACCCTCTCCTCCTCCAAACAGGTTCAAATATATGTGAGAGATGCAACCATATAGCCAAACTGGAGGCTGAGCTCTCTCATCTCAATACTGGTATAACCAGTCAGGAGGAGAAGGTAACCTCACACAACACAATTCCAGTATCACATAGTCCCACCACATCAGCGAACCAAACACATAAATACCCTAAAACATACTCAGAGGCTCTAAATAAAAATCTACCTAAGCAACAGAGCCCTCCAAAGCAGACTTCCAAGCAAACGCCACCCCAAAACAAAACACGCACAACACATAGCCCACAAAGTCAGTGTGCCAAACAGCCACAGCCCTTAAGACTGAATAACGCACATGATACTCTTGTAATAGGTGACTCTATTGTCAGACACACTGATGTCCCACTCACCAGGCTGAACAAGGAGAAGGTCACAGTGAGCTTCCTGTCGGGCGCTAGGATCCGCCACATAACACAAGCACTCAGGTCACTCCAAAGCAAATACAAATATGACTCAGTCATTGTACATGCTGGTGGGAATGACCTGAGACGTACCTCCCTGGACTACATGAAAAGAGACATAGAGGAGCTCTCTGATCATGTAGCCCAGGCCGGTATGACCCTGACCTTGAACAGCATCTTACCCTCACCTAGAATGATGCCACAGTACAAAGACAAAATGATCGATTTTAACAATTGGCTAAAATTTTGGTGTCATTCAAAGGGGATCCAGTGTCTATCAGCCTGGGATGACATGCTCGACAAGACACATTGCTTCGCTAGGGACGGCTTGCACCTGTCACCACTGGGCTTTCAGATACTGGCAAAGGCTCTGGCCACCCCCATAGTGCCTTTTTTAGGCAAGGCTCAAAAGTCAAACCCACCTCCATAGACAGCACAAGGTACAAGAAACTAAGGGTAATGCTGCTAAACGCCAGAAGTCTTAACCTCAAGTTGCACGCACTTGAAGCTCTCCTCAGTATGGAGAACATCGATATCTGTGCAGTGACAGAAACCTGGTTCAAGGCTCCACAGAGCACCCCAGCACTACCAGGTTATACCTCATATCATGCTTTTCGGCCCCAAAACCCAGACCGAACCACAAAAGGAGGGGGAGTTTCCATATTTATCAAGGATATCCACACCTCCAGGTTAGTGGCATTGCATGAAGTATCGGAGACCATCCATGTGCAACTAACAGTGGGCAAAATTGCTTTTCAGTTTATAGCATCCTACAGACCACCCTCTCAAAGTCAGGAATCCCACTCGGCTTTCCTGAAAACATTGGAGAACATGAAGATCTCTCCGAACACCATTATATTGGGTGACTTCAACTACCCAGACATAGACTGGTAGCACTACTCAACTACTCAAGCCCCAGCACCTTAGCCCAAAGGTTCCTGGAAATTATAAACTCAAATGCTATGGAACAACTAGTCACCACTCCCACAAGAGGGGATAACATACTAGACCTGATCATTACCAACATGGGGACTCTATGCTCCATACCAGAAGTATATCCTTCATTGGTAAGATCAGACCATAAATTAATTTCACTGGATATCCACATCCCGACCCCACCCCCAACCCAGAAAACCACAGTGAAAAACTTCTCAAAAGCGAACTTCTCACTTCTCAAAACCGAAGTGAAATCTTTCAAGGCCCCAGGGCCAGTGGAAACTACGGCCCAAACTGCAGAATCCTATATAAATGCATTCTACGGACATCTCCAGGAATGCATGGATCAAGCTATCCCAAACAAAACCAAGACCCAATCATCCAAAGGCAGGCATCCAGTCTGGTGGACCCCAGCCATAAATAGACTGTACAACAGAAGGAGGAAGATACTACATGATAGAGCAAAATCCCTAATAGGGAAGGCATCTCTGATCAGTACTAGCAAAAAATTACGATCCCTCATAAAATCCTCCAAGGCCAGCTTTGAGAGAAAAATTGCACAGGACACTAAAGACAATCATAAGGCTTTTTTCAGTTATGTTAGGAACCTGGGATGCAAATCCCAGACTTGTTCTGAGTTGATTCTAAATGACAAAAAATACACTGAACCCAGACATCGCCAATATCCTGGCAGACAGGTTCAGTGCAAACTTCTCCACCCCCTTCCCCCCAAAAGAGCAAGTGTCTATCCCGGCAGGGGGCTGCCTCCCAAACATCTCTGATGCTCAGGTGGAGGCTGCCCTCTCCAAAGCAAAAAACACTGCTTCCATGGGACCAGATGGTGTCCTGGGTTGCGTCCTACATGAACTCCAAGAAGAACTAATCCCTCAAATAAAACAGCTGTACAATCTCAGCCTCACTACAGGATATGTGCCCACAGAATAGCGTACAGCAACAGTGGTCCCACTCCACAAAGGTGCAGCCTCCACGGACCCTGGAAACTCCATGGACCCTGGAAACTATCGCCCCATAAGCATGACTAGCTTAGTCTGCAAGGCTATGGAGAGGATCATCACGGAGCTCATAAACAAAGACATCGGGGACCTACAGACACTAGATCCTACCCAATTTGGCTTTGTCAAGGGCAGATTCTGCCTTTTGAACCTGGTTGACTTCTTTGAAACAGTCACCAAAGCCATAGATGAAGGGAAGATAGTCCACACAGCCTATCTAGACCTAGCAAAGGCATTTTGACACAATACCCCACGCGGGCATCATAGATAAGCTATCCAGCTTAAATATAAACCCCTATGTCACAAGATGGGTCGCAAACTGGCTCAAAGACAGAACCCACAGAGTGAGAGTTGCTGGAGCCATGTCAGACTCGAAACCAGTCACAAGTGGTGTCCCACAAGGTTCTGTCCTGGGACCGCTCTTGTTCGGTATATACTTTTCTGAGGTACAGGCCAACGTGGGAGGACTATGGCTCACCAAGTTCGCAGATGACTGCAAACTGGGCGCCATAATCGACTCTCCAGCTGACACAAACATCCTTCAAAAAGGTCTCACAGAGATGGATAACTGGTGCCAGAGCCATGGTCTAAAGCTAAATGCCAAAAAGTGTATAGTCATACCCTTTGGCAAAAACAATGTGCCCACAAACTACCACATAGGCGGTAAACCATTAAGTACAGAGAAAGTAATTAGGGATCTGGGGACCCAAGTTGATAGCAATCTCTCCTTTGACAACCACATTGCCAAAGTGGTTAGAAAGACCTTCTACATGGCCCACCTCATCATGAAAGGATTCACATCAAGATCAAGAGAGGTAATCGTACCCCTTTATTCATCCCTCATCAGGCCCATCATAGAATACAATGTCCCTTTTGGGGTGTACCTTACCCGACACCTGCAGCAATTAGAAAGACTCCAAAAGTACCTCACCAAGAGGATCAAGGGACTCAAACAGATGCCATATGCTGCTCGGTTAAAAAAACTCCAGCTCTACTCAGTTGCATACCGCCTACTTCGAGGCGATCTATGCCTGACATAGAAAGCTATGTCCAATCCAGAATTAATGGACATGCTCCACCTCAGTAAATCTAAATCCCTTAGAGCCACACACTCGAGGGACTTGAACCTCAGCACAGAAATAAATAGGACTTGCTGGAGGGACAGATTCATAACCCAGAGGTTCCCTTCGCTCTGGAATAGAGCACCTCATTGAATCTCTTCAAGAAGAATCTTGATGAGTGGATGGGGGATCGTAGGTTTGTTCCGGGGATTACTTCCGTGTCACTATTAGACAGAGGCACAGTAAACTAAACCGTAAAAAGGGCACAGTATACTCAAATCAAGGGGTGGCGTAAGCCAAACAAAATTGGGCTAGGCTTATAATTGCCCCAGGACAGATAGCCTAGTATGAACCTGTGAACCTATGGAGGGTCATTCTGTCACTGACAAAGAAGAGAGATTAGTGCCATAGTAGCAGACAAATCACTGTTTGTCACAGAGCTGAGTGAATAGGAAGTATGTCTTCTAAAGTGCTTTAGGAGTTGATGGAAACACCTGTGCCTAAAAATGTGCTAAAGCTGCCCCCCTTTTTTGTGAATTTATTTGCATGCTCCAAGGGTATTCCTTATCACATGCATAGTGACATGTCAGCATTTGCATTGTCAATATTAGTGACATTAGGGCATTTCAATTATTTTAAGTATATCCCCCATATATGCAAATATTTTATATATATATATACATATATATATATATATATATATATATATATATACACACACACACAGAGACATTCAGACTGATGCACTTAATTGTGAGACTGAATTTAACAACTTCAAAGTTGTTTCTCTATGGAAGGAAGTATTTTCTTTTCAGAACTCTAACTATACAGAAGGCAACATATATTTGTTCAGTTTAGAATGGACATATTGTTTGACTGTAAAGTAGCATAGTAACTGAAAAGTACTGCTCTGAATGGTTGGATTTATAAAACAAACTTTAGAGCATTTCCCTAATGGTATTTATGTAAAAAAGAAAAAAACTGTAAATATATACTATACTATGCAGGTCAGCCTAACAAGTGTTACATTTATGGGAATGGGGTCATGTGTCTGCTGGATGTCCAAATAGAAGATGTGAAGATACTAAATTAGATCTGTATGGGTAGGGATTAGTTGGATTTTGGGGCATTTTTTATGGCGATTCTCACAGGGACAATTTGCAGTTAAAGCTTAAAAGTATGACGGACACAAAAATAAATGCTTGGATTTGTTCATTTATTGTATGCACTGTACAGGAGTCTATGGCACAAGGATACTGGATAAACTGTTAGAAAGAAATACTGAGAATAATGGAAGGAATGTGTAATTTAAACTAGACACAGGTGCCAAGTGTCATGTTTTCTCAGAAGATACTTTTGAAGAGCTAAGGCTACATGTTTCTGAAGATAAATCAGTGAATACATTGTTAAACTGTTTTAGTCAGCAGCATGCACCAGAAGGCCAACAAATGGCTGGCATGACAATGCAAAAATGTTCAGACATCTATCTGCTTCAAAAAATGTTGCAATTCCCCAATTATTTTCTGCTGCCTGACTTAAGAAAAGCTATGCATAGTAAAGCAAAGCAGTGTAAAAACAAGACACAGAATATGAGAATCAATCACACTGTCATTACTTTGAGTTGAAGTAGCAGTCTCAAGACTCCCAAGTGTTTAATTTCCTCTTAGTGCTACACAAAGCAAATACAAAGAATAAACAAGTCCTATGTGCTCCATCTCAAAGCCTTATCCCTGTAGACTGCTGTGTGGTAATCTTTGCCTAGCCTATGAGGCATCATCTGATCCCACATTGATGGATTTTGCTGTACATTCACAAAACAAAAAGTATCATAAATACTTGTTCTAAGGACCTAAACCTCACCTGCACATAAACAGGACATGTCGGAGGGACAAGTATGTGTCTTAGAGAATTTCCCTTCTCTGGAACAAGTTTTCCTTCCATGTGAAGCAAAGCTCATCCCTAACAGTATTCAAATATAACTTGGACAAATGGATCAGAAATAGCAAGTTTATCCCTAGTTTGGCATATATGTTTCTAATGGCAAGGGGGTAGCATGTGAATGTTTGATGTGTACAAGCCTATATCATAACTGAAAACATCCTTGGGGTACTGACAGGTCAGTAACATTGTGGTAACTTTGGGGGTAAGTTTATGCAGCCTGAATATCCTCCTCCTATTTCTGCTAAACAAAAAATCATGATAAATAACCAATAAACACTGTTCTTATATATATTTTCTAAGAGTTTTTTTACCATATCCCAGTGACATGTGCTATGTTCTAGATGGACTGATGACTTTAAGCTCCCCAGAGATGTGTATGTATGTGTGTGCACATGATATACAGAAAGCTTTATAATCTACTTCAGTTCCCTACTTGCCTAGAAACTTCTTTGAATGGTTACCCAAGAGAGAAGTAAAGTCTTACTCTTAAACTTTGAAATGCTTTTCTTAGCAACACATTTATTCTGTAATGTAGTGTTGGAAGGATATTAATATAGCGCTGTAAATGCTTTAAAACTGCAACTTCTGTGTCAGAAATTGGAATTTTCAATGGATGTGAGACACAAATGTATAAAACTTGTAACTTAACATTTGCCTACAAAATAGAAAAAAAGGAACTTTCATAATAGCGTTCTACATAAAACATTTTCTTCCTTAACCTCATGATTTTCAAACAGCAACTCATTCTGTCCTATTAAAAAGAGAGTTGGCTTTAGTCAACACCGAACATTACTAAACAGAAGCTATTTTTCAAGGGAATTCTTAGTTTTAAACAGGAAAAAATAGAAATAATAAAACAGAATTGTACATGATAAAAAGGAAACATACATGAAATTGAATTTAAAAGTACTCGTTAGAAAACAATGTGGATTGATGGGTGACAAAAAGAATGGTAAATGTATGCAGAAGTCTGTAAAAGACAAGTGAACAATGGATGATGTACATATTGTATTTAGGGAAAACATAGCTCATTTGCTACTGGAACAGGCAATGATACCAAAGAAATTGACAGAATATTTATTTACTAATACTATGTTAACCAGGCAAGTGAAGTAGATCAGGGACCCTTTTCAGCCATCACCCAGTCCACAATGACAAAATGAAGAGAGAAACAACCAGCAAACAAACATTCTGAACACCTTTAGAAAAACAGTGAGACTCCTAGGGGATGAATCTTTGGATGTTTAATTTTTTATAAAGTAAGCATATTTGTCTCTTCAATGAGCCTTTATTTCTACTAAAAACAAATCATGATAAATAACCAATAAACACTAATTTCTTTTATAGTTTTCTAAATCCCCTCCCCTTGGAGTTCTATTTACAATCTGTATGACAAAAAAACTAAATCTATGTGTACTACCTTTTGCCTTATGATGTTTGGCTAGGGCATTTCGCTCATCCCCTGTCCTAATGCTATAATCGTGTTCCCTTATCCTTTCTCTAAACTGTCTATTCGTTTTACCAATGTAAAACGCTTTGCAGGAACAGCACTGAGCTAAATATATCGATGTACTGGTGCTATCATTATATTACCTGATTTCGCTGGACATTCAACGTTTGCTGGATATTTAACATCTGTTATGTACTTAAGCTCTAGCGTTCCTGCATGAGACTGGTTTGCTGATTTACATTATTTTTTAGCAGGAACGCTGTTTCTCTAGTGGGACGCCGACGTTATTTGGTTTATTAACTCACTTCCTGGTCCCGCTGTGAGAGCATGGCTTGTTTAGTAGGAGGAGATGATATTGAGCTCGCGTATACACCAGACGCTAACTCTACCACTGATCGGATGTTGGGTAAATTTCGGAATTGTGTAGCAGGCAAAGAAAATGTGCTGTTGCTTTTTGAGCCGAGTGAAGAGCGTGGGTCAGATGATGACAACGCCGAAGATCTACTACTGTTAGCGGACGAACTGGATAAACTGGAGACGAATTTTATGAAGTTGAAAAGACTGCAGCTGCAGCGGCAGCATTTTGAAGCTTGCTTGAAGAAACACATCATACCTAGAGGGCTTCGTGTTCTTAAGATGCCCACTTCAGGTAACCATCTTCCTGAATTATTATTAAAATGGCAAAAGCTAAATATGGACTTGAGCTTCAATTACATGAGGCTCTTAATAGACTACCATAGACCTGAGGAGGAACTTTTAAGAGAACAAGTGACTGAATTACATGCCTCCATTACCTCTAAGTATAATACTCCCAAAATGACTATGGGTTTGGATAGGTTAATGGATAATGTGTTATTATATGAAAAACGCTTAATAAATCAGAAAAAGACCAAGATTGAAAGGGATGTTACTGATTTTAAAAACGGCCATGTCTTCACTTGGCCTAGGACTGCTGCTACGAATGGACATGTTAAGAGAACAGGTGTTGATTGTATAGAAGTTGTTGATATTAATAACTCAAAGATAGAAGGTCATGACAATGTTCTTACTACTAGTAATATAGTTAATATAGACAATTTTAATATGGATAATGTTGAAATACCATCAACAAACATTGGAATGGCCAATAGTATGAATGAGACCACTAATAATGTGAATCTATATCCTACTGTGGTACAGACAAAAGGTAGGAATAGTGAAAATAATTCAAACATGAATGTAATGAGTATGGTTAATTCCATTAATACTAAGAATGGAAATACAACAGTTGTAAAGAAAAAAGTAGTCTCTACTGATAATGGGAAGGACAGGGACATGAGTACTTTTTTACGTGATGTCCCTTTCCCAATACAGTCCTCCCGGCTCAGAGGAAGATCACGATCTATGAGCAGGGGGAGACAGAAAAGGAAAATAGTAGAGACAGATCAGGTAGGACCCACGTTGAAAAAGATGTGGGCGAGAAAAGGGATTCCATAGTAATGAATTTATCACATAAGAAACTAAGTCCCTATGAGGAACAAGTATTAAGTAAGGGCTTGTCATTTATACCTAGCAGAATGAGTGACTATACAGATTCTGTTATTGACATTAAGATGTTCGTAAGAAATGTACAATTAAAACTTGACTTTGGACGAACCGATAAAGATAGAGTAATAAATGCTTTTAAACCAGTAAGCACTTATATCCCTGCACTGCACCCAGTGCTTGACACATTTTCTAGGTTGGTAGAGAATGACTTACATACACATTATTCTGAGAGGAAATTGAGAAAACATGATAATAGCAATTTAACATTTTTGCAAAGAAAAGCTTTACAGGATTTGAAAAATGACAACACCATCATAATAGTACCAGCAGATAAAGGTGGACCAATTGTAGTCATGGATTCTGAACATTATTCTAATAACATGAAGGCGATGCTTAATAGTGATGGATTTTATACAAAATTAGATATCAATGAAGTGATGACCAAAATATTTAGGGTGTATGACACCATTGATGACTTATTTATTAGTAGTTTAATTAAGAAAGATTTCTATAAGTTTCTTAAAGTAGATCATCCCTTGATTCCTATTTTGAAAGGCCTTCCTAAAGTTCATAAAGGTCTGGACAACCCCCCAATGCGACCTATAGTTTCAGGTCGAGGGTGGCTGACGGAACCTTTTTCATTATTTGTTGAACATCATTTAAGAACAGTGGTAGAAGATAACAGTAATATTCTGAAGGATAGCAAACATTTCTTACTTGATTTATATGACTATTTATCCAACAGTGAAGATGATAATGAATACTTTTTGGTTACTTTTGACGTGAAAAGTTTATTCACAGTTATACCCAATGCAGTAGGTATAGATAGTGTCCAAAGTTATCTAAGGAAGTATACTGACATGAATATTCAGTTTATAGAACTATTGGCTTTGTTCTTAGAAATAATTTTAGAGAATAATGTCTTTCTCTTTGAAGATGATATGTACATACAAAATGATGGCGTAGCTATGGGCACTTCATGTGCCAATAGCTACGCCAACATAGTAATGGCAGAATGGGAAAGAGAGAGCTTGTTCCCTTCTACCTCCTTTAAACAAAATGTTACATTCTATAAGAGGTTTGTGGATGACCTCTTTTTGGTGTGGAAGGGAAGTGAGACTGCATTACTAGAATTTGAGCAAGATATCAAAAATTAACTGATTTTCTGCATTTTACTATGAATTATTCTAAGGAATATATTTCCTTTTTAGATGTAAATATCATGAAGCTAACAAATGGAATCATTAACACTTCAGTACATAGAAAGATGTGCTTTAGAAATACTTTATTGCACAGAAGCAGCATGCACCCTAAACACATTTTTGATAATGTTATCAAGGGTCAAATTATGAGGGCCTCTAGGCTTAACCCTACAGAAACTGGGTTTATTAATGAGATAGAAGGATTGAAATCTAGACTATTAGATAGATCATACAAAGAAAGGAACGTTGAAAGAACAATACAAGAAGTTTATAATATGAGGAACACGAAAGCACGCCCATATTTTTCCAGTAGATTAAATGTAGAGACTAATGAGAGTTTAAAAGATAAGGAAATAGAACCTAATGACGTTTTGGTCAGTTTACCAATATTTTTCACCAGGGATGTCACAGACATCAAGACTATTATAGAAAAACATTGGCATTTATTAGGATTAGAAAATGAAATCAGTACATTAGTTGGTGAGAAACCTAAGTTTAGTTATAAGAATAAATGTAATCTAAGAAGAATATTGTGCCATAAAGATCGAAATGTACATCAAACACACTCTACCAATACGACCCCTTGTCGTGGTTGCAATCAATGTGGTTTTATTAACACAGATACGACTTTCAAGTCACCAGTGTCAGGAACAACTTTTACTTTCTATACTGGTACTACTTGCAGGACAGAAAATGTGATATATTTAGCTCAGTGCTGTTCCTGCAAAGCGTTTTACATTGGTAAAACGAATAGACAGTTTAGAGAAAGGATAAGGGAACACGATTATAGCATTAGGACAGGGGATGAGCGAAATGCCCTAGCCAAACATCATAAGGCAAAAGGTAGTACACATAGATTTAGTTTTTTTGTCATACTAATTTCTTTTATAACAATTAAATGCATTTGAATAAGAACACAAGTTAAAACACTTGTTTTAAATTATTTCATGACCACTGACATCTTCAGGAACACAATCTAAAAAGTACAATAAAAATTAAAGTATTGCATTTAATAGAATGTCTGGATAGAGCATTTATTTTACAACCAAAAAAATCTGAATTGCTGTCAAAAAAATGAAAAGGAAAAAGATAAAAACGGAGGGATTGTCCTGTTGGTGTTTGGACAAAACTAATTTGACCCATCACAAATCAATCTATACAAAGAATATCTAACACATTTGAATGTGTCTTGCCTACTCCATATAACATCCTATGGAGCTTTCTAAAATTTCTTTAATATTAGTTTCTCTTTTAGTAATGAATTTTGGATGATCCCCAAATCTATATTTAATATCTGGAAAACAAGTACAATATTTCCAATTGTTGACAACTATTCTTTTAATGCCAGGGTTGTTGATGTCAAAATTAAGACCTGAAGGTAAAATGCCAGAGCTGATTAACTCCAAGTTCGATCGTCCTTGCAATATTGAATCCTGTTTTCATTTTTCTCTTTCTCTTATTATCTGTGAGGTAGTTACTTTTGTCTTCAATTAATTTTCATCTGAGTTCTAGAGAAGGTAGTGTCCCCACAATTAGTGAGGGACTGATTGCCTATTAGGGCACTGAAGTGTAGAATAATTACTGCTCTTTTCCTCTCATTATTTTCTTTGGTACGTGACTAGAGTGCATGGCTTATTTAGTTACACGGTGATTAAGAGCAGAAGTACACAACACAAGCATCTCAACATATTAAAAGTGCATTTATTGGTGCTACCTTCACCTGCTTCAGTTGATGACTACAGTGCATGTATTCTTAAGTTATGAGATAATAAGGGTGTGGAATCACATCATCTAGGTATCTCAACAAATAGTAAGTGATAGATTACATTTGTATCTTTAAATGACCTCAGCCTTAAAAACAGATTAGACTTGCAATGTTACGCACTTAAATGGAGAAAAATTTCCTGTGAAGTTATGCATTACTAAATAGGAAGGGAGCATTCACCGCTGAAGTATCCTTGTAGATTATAAATCCCATATTGTTTTCATACACTGTCTAAGGTTTTCCTGTGTCAAACAGGAGGCATTCACATTACCTGTGAGTACCATGGAGCCTGGCATAGAATCACCACATGTGCAGTCTGTCAGACAGCTTATGGCAATCATTCCACCTTACAACAGTTTAGCATATTGCCTGCATTACACATCCTTCAATTATTTCAACAGATATGGAGTTTTTCTTATTACTGCTCTCTGCAGAAGACTCCAGGATAACAAGAACTCCATACAACAAGGCATTCTGGCAAGGTTGGTAAACCCTCGTAAAATGCTTCAATTAGAAACCTAACATTTTAAGTAATCAGATATTTACAACCTCTTCATTCTATGTATCTAACAGTGAAACCATAAAAAACAGAAACATTAGTGGTCTTAACACTTCATTGATGAGCTCAGTCATGATAATTTCCAAAAATCATGAAACCCAGGTAGTGTTCCAAAGCAAAAAGCCTTTGATCATCACAGACAAGTGATCCTCAGCAATAAAAAATCAGAAATATTTTAACAATGTTAAACACATCAGCTTTTATATACTTAGAAGTAGGTGTGGAACATATACGCATTAAGTGGCAGATTCAGGAATCTTCAAGGGGGGGCAGTCTGGTTAACTGACTACCAAGATGGGAGTGAGAAAGTGGGATACTGGGTTTGGGGGTGTGGAAAGATCACCTTCTGACATCATGTGTAAAAAGAGCAATATACATTCAGTTGCACATGATTTTGCTGTGCATGTGGTAGTAGAAATGGATATTTCCTGTGCAGCATACAGCACATTTACAAGTAGCAGAAGTTTTTTCAGTGTGTGCCTGAAAGAGAGATTAGTTGCCCATGCTAAGTCCCAGTCTCATCCCATGGCATAGCTGGCATATTCATTGTTATAACCTATAAAACCATCCCACTGAAGATGATATTAGCCACAGCAAGTACCATAGTAAATTTAATTTTTTTTTGTAAGTAAATGATATATGTGGAAACAGTAAAGCTCAGTTAAGTAAAAGTAACACAGCAATTAAGAAAGTAGATGTTATGAAAGCATTCCAAAAACAAATACTCAGATTAGTAATTGTAGCAATCTTATAGATGATGTTACTAAAACAAATATTTCCATATAAATATCTTCTGACTAAATACTTTGAGATTTTATTAACAATGCTGTTTTAGCTTCCTCTTGGATTTGTCTATTTGTTAAACTCAAAAACCTTCGGTGTCTTCCTTTCCGTCTTTTCAAGGCATTATGGTTTACAAGTCAAATAACAATTAATCCTGCCACTAACTGAATAATAGCATGTCCTACTTTGATTACAATTTCACAAGTAATAAAAATATTTAGCAACATGTGCTTTAAATACACAGGACTCTTTGTTAAAATAAAATATTTTACAGACCTTATTGGCAATGGAGAAAACCTACATGTAACAATCTGCTTAAATCTAGGTCAGTCATCAGGGACTTGGCTGCCTGTATTGATAACAAATTCTTCATTGACCCCACTGCCTATGGGATGGTTAGAAAATCCTTTAGCTTTAAAAAGATATCTTTTGTATCATCCCACCATGGTCTAATGATGTTGTACTACCACTTTATCCCTCTCTTATTAGGGCGATTGGTGAATATGATGCACGATTCAGCATGTACCTCACTAAACACTTAAACATGCTTAAAATGCAGCAAAGTTTCCTCACCATATACTTTGTTTCACACAGACTCCTGAGGAGGTGATGCTTATGAACAACCCATTATTCTAGGACCTCCTCCACCTAACATAATTCATTTTGATCATCTGTATATACCCATAGCATTCTTCCTCATGTCTGCCCTCAGAAGCAAGCATCTTGTATATGTCTGATGTTTAACTGTGAGAAAAGTGAGTAAGAGGGAGAGTTAGTCAACAACTATTAGTGCAGTATTTTCCCAGCACTGTGTATGTTTTCATTTCATATCACAGAATGCCATATAAATACCTTCTGGTACTAGTTATTAATATACTTATTAACAAATAACATATAGGTTCATAGGTGTGTACTAGGCTAATGGTCCTGGAGCATTTAGAAGCCTAGTCCATAGGATTAACCCGGCATCATGCCACCCAATCTTAGTTCCCAGTGTATATGTCGAGTAAAGCCACTGGAGTGATCCCTGGGATTAATTTTCTATTTCCCATCCACTCATCAAGATTTCTCTTGAAGAGAGGCCAGTGAGGTGCTCTGCTTGACATGTGTGGGAAGTCTATTCCATAGCAAGGGCAGTTTCTGGGCTATGAACCTAAGCCTCCAGAATGTTATGTTGATTGTGGTAATGAGGTTGAGGTCTCTGGAGCGCTTGGTGTGGAGGGATTAGAATTTCTTTAGATGTAGCGTTTCTAACAGAGCTGGGTAAGACATGGCTTTGTAGGTCAAGCAGAGATCACCTCCAAGTAGGCAATATGAGACAGAGAATAGTTGGAGTTTTTTGAGCCTCTCCATATAGGACAAATGTTTAAGGCCTAGGATCCACTTTGTGTGGTACTTTTGTGGTCTCTCCAGTTGTTCCAGGTGTTTAGTGAGGTACATGCCAAATAGGATATTGTACTCAATGAATGGCCTAATGAGGGAAGAGTAGAGGGAGACAATGACCTCTTTCTTCTAGGATGCAAAATGCTTAGTAATGAGATGTGCCACACAGAAGGACTTTCTGACCATAGTGGCAATGTGGTACTCAAAAGACAGGTTGCTGTCAACCTGTGTTCCCAGATCTCTTATAACCCCTTCTGTGTTCAGTGGACTACCATTGATGTGGTAATTCATGGGAAAGTACAGTTTTGTACCTACCATAAATGTAGATGTTCGAAGATCCACATTGCTGCAGTCCTTACATATGGGTAGTCCGCTGTCCTCGGTCGGCCCGAATACCAAAGTATTAGGCTGACGTCGGTCAAGGCACTTAAAACTGACATCAGGACGTCAGGGTACAAAAGCGCATGACCGACGTCATATCCTCAGTCTTTTCTTGCCCCAGATGTCAGAAGGCCCTAAAAAGAAAGGGCAAAGCCAAAAAACAGCAAAAACAACCAACCACCCCTGCACTAACCATATTTACAATATTTACAACCCAAACCACACAACCACCTCTAACTAGAGGGGAAGGAGGGAGGGTAAATTGGACTGCAGCAATGTGGATCTTCGAACATCTACATTTATGGTAGGTACAAAACTGTACTATGTTCTTCATCTCACATTGCTGCAGTCCTTACATATGGGTAGAATCCCAAAGCAGAGGTAAGGGAGGATGGCAAAACTATAAAGCATTAGGAGCTGCCAAAATGCCCTGTAAAATTGCAGTGGCAAATCCAGCCCTAGATTTAGAGTAAAGTGGAAGGTGGTAATGCTTAGAGAAAGTATGCACTGAACTCCAAGTAGCTGCCTCCAAAATATCCTTAGTAGCCACCCCCCTTAAAAAAGCTGTAGAAGTGGCAGTAGCCCTAGTGGAATGAGGCCTAATCCCAGATGGAATCTCCTTACCATGATGGGAATAACAGAAAGCAATACAAAAACCAATCTACTTAGAAATAGTTTGTTTTGAAACAGGTTTGCCCTGAGAACACAAAGCAAATGAAACAAACAACTGCTGAGACTGCCTGAACCCTTTAGTTCTGTTCAAATAATATCGCAACTGTCTGTGTATATCCAAAGTGTGCAAAATCTTTTCCCCTTTATTTTGGGGGTTTGCATAAAAAGTAGACAAATGAATAGTTTGGTTTAAAGCCACACTAGAAACCACTTTAGGCATAAAGGAAGGGTTAGTACGCAAAGACACCCTATCCTTGTGGAAAATTAAGAAAGGCTCAACCGCCATAAGGGCCTGTAATTCAGAAACCCTTCTCGCAGATGTAATGGCCAACAAAAAAGCAGTCTTCCATGATAAATATTTCAACTCGGCAGTCGCTGCAGGCTCAAAAGGTTGTAGAGTGAGTTTCTCCAACACAAAATTGAGATCCCAAGCAGGAGTAGGAGCTCTACGTGGGGGTCTTATATTCTTTGCCCCTCTAAGGAATTGCTTAAACAAAGGATGAGAAAATAATGGTGGGTCACAGTCATAGTGAGCAGAAATTGCTGCAGCATGAACCTTTATATAGGAGAAGGACAAACCTTTGTCCAATAACTCAGTAAGGTATTGAAGAGTAACACTTAAGTTAGGTATAGAAACATCAAAGTCCTTTGCTGTACTCCAAATTAAATATCTCCTCCATTTATCTGCGTAAACTTTCCTTGTACTAGGCCTTCTGGCCTCCAAAATAACATTCAAAACTTGTTGTGGAAGCTGAGACCCTCCAGGGTTTAAAACAGAATATGCCAGGCTGTTAGATGTAGAGAGTGAAGTTTGACATTGAGTAAATGACTGTTCTCCTGAGACAGCAGGTGTGGAATCGAAGGCAAAGGCCATGGAGGCTCCTGTACCAGACATCTCAGTAATGGGTACCAGTGCTGTCGAGGCCAATCCGGAGCTATTAAAATCATGGTTGGCTTGTCCTGTCTGACCTTCAGGAGTACCTTTTGGAGGAGAGGCAGTGGTGGAAAGGCATACACGTGAAGATTGCTCCAATTGAATGAGAGAGCATCCACTTTCCAAGCTGTGGGGTGAAACCTTTTTGTGCAAAACTTTGGCAGCTGGTAATTTAGTGGAGAAGCGAACAGATCTATGTCTGGAGTTCCCCATAACACTGTCAATTTTTGAAATACATGAGGATCCAATTTCCACTCGTGGGGATCCATAATTTGTCTGCTCAACACATCTGCTAAGGAGTTCTGTGCTCCTGGCAGAAACCTTGCCTGAAGATTTAGCTGCAAACAGAGCAGTCTCCCACAAAATCATTGCTTGTCTGCATAGAGGATATGAATGTGTCCCCCCTTGCTTGTTGATGTACCACATTACAGTTGTGTTGTCTGTTTGAATCAACACCTGCCCTGGAAGAAGTAAATCCTTGAAAGCTATCAATGCAAATTGGACTGCTAACATCTCCTTCAAGTTGATATGTAAATGTTGAAGTCTGGCAGGCCACGTGTCTTGTACCCATTTTCCATTTAGATGAGCTCCCCAAGCTTTGTCTGAGGCATCTGTCGTTAGAATCTGACTCGCCTCTGGTCGGGTCACAGAGAGTCCCTTGTTTAGGTGACATTCCTGAGCCCACCACAAAAATTCCTTTTGAATGCAAGGTATTATCTGAATGACAGTGTCCATATCTTGGCAGTGTTGCGTCCATACATTTTGAGATACCATTGTAGCTTCCTCATATGCAGTTTGGCATTGGGAAGTACCAGAATACAAGATGCCATGAACCCCAAGGCTTGAAGGACTGTCCTTGCAGTCAGCCTGGACTGACGAGACAATTGATGGAAATAAAGAGAAAGATTCTTTTGTTTGTCCGGGGTCAAAAGGCCATCTGGGATGCTGTATTCAGTCTCACACCCAGAAAGCACATGTCCTGAGAGGGTACTAGACTGGACTTTATTTCGTTCACAGAATACCCTAGGCATCTTAACACTGCCATCACATACTGTAAATGATGAAGAAGTTCGTCCTTTCCTTGAGCCAGAATCAGGCAATCGTCCAAATAAGGATAGATTTGTATTCCTCTTAGCCTGAAGAAAGCTACCACTGGAGCCAGAACCTTCGTGAACACTCTGGGCGCAGTAGATAAGCCAAAGGGCAATGCAGAGAACTGATAATGAAAAGTCCCAGCCCGAAAACGCAGATACTTCCTGCAACTGGGCCTGATAGGAACATGAAGATAAGCCTCCTTGAGATCCAGAGTCACCATCCAGTGATCTTTGCCCAGCAGAGGTAAAAGCTGCTGTAATGTCAACATTTTGAATTTGGGAACGTCCAGATATGTGTTGAGGATAGATAAGTCCAAAATGGGTCTCCACGTGTCCCCTTTCTTTGGTACTAGAAACAGGCGAGAATAAAATCCTAGGCCCACTTCTGGCAGAGGGACCGGTTGTATAGCTCCTATTTGAAGTAGAAGAGAAATTTGATTGTGAGCCTCTAGTCTTTGCTGAGGAGGAACGTCTGGCATGCCTTTGAAAGGAGGCAAGGTATGGAAATAAAACTTGTAACCTCGGTGTATGATATCCAGTACCCATTTGTCTTGGGTAATTAAAATCCAATTTTCCTTGAAAAGTGCCAACCTTCCTCCCAAAGGTGCCGCCAGGCAAGAGGGGTCTGGCAGCTGAAAAAGTAGGTCATTGGGCCTGTTTACGAAAGGACTGGCCCCTACCCTCACTCGAAGATTGTGCAGGTGAACTCCCAGTTCTAGGTCTGAAGGAACTCTGTGCTCTGCCCCTACCATGTCTAGATCTACCCCTAGACTGAGAATCATAAGAAGGATACGTCCACCCCTTAGCAGGCCAATTCCTACTAAACTTTGGAGGCTGAACTTGCAAAAAATCCTTAACAGTCTGCATAGACTTAGCCTTGTCCTCCATTTTCTTCAAGACTGATTCCACAGGTGGACCAAACAACACTTCAGACTGCAAAGGAGCATCCAAAATCCTTGTTTTAACATGGTCAGAAAAATTCTGATCCTTCAGCCAGGCGTGCCTGCGAAGAACTGAACCAGTGGCAGCCACCCTAGACGAGGCCTGCACAGCATCAAAACCACATTGTAAAGAATGCTTACCAACCTGCTCAGAGACATGCACCAAATCTTGTAATTCTTTACACTCAATGCCTTCTGCCAGAGCATCCACCTTAGATTTCAATTGAGAAAGAAGAAAGTTTTGATATTTCAACATATGAAACTGGCAATTCAAAGCCCTCATTGCTAAGGTAGAAGAAGTATAGACCTTCTTTCCCCATCTATCCAAAGCTCTGGCCTATTTATCTAGAGGAACCGGATTTTTTACAACAGCGGCCTTGACACCCTTGGGTCCCTGACTAATAGTTTCTGGGTCCGCCCTAGGACTCTTATAAAGATATTTATGAGCCTCAGGCACCCTGTAATATCTATCTGGTTTAACAGGCGCAGGAGGCAGAGAATCAGGATTAAGCGAAGCCTCTGAAAACACATCCTGCACAACATCCAGAACAGGTGGTATAGCTAAGGGCCTATGTTGAGGTAAAAGCAAAAATTCCCTAAGCCTTTTCCGAGAATCAGAGAAGTCTTGACCTTCCCACTTAAAATGCTCCCTCATAGAGTGAAGTGTCTCTGAAAAAGAAAAATCCTCTGGAGGAGAAGCAGAAGGAGTGGAATCTTCTGCATCAGAATCAGAATAAGGAGAGTACTCCTGCAAGTCTTCAGCCAAAGACTCTGAAACATCTGAAGCCTGTTCAAAACTTCCCAACTCTGGCTCCACCCTAGGCCTCTTATCAGGAGGGGGCAAAGAACCTCTAATCAGAGTAATCAAATCTTCTGCCATTTTAAGCATGTGCTTCTTAGGCACAGACCCTGCTGAACTAGGAGTGACACCAACAGATGCTAAACCTGGCCTGCCCCTGGGAGAAGCCTTGGAAACAGAAGGAGAGGGCCTAACCACCCTGGGAAGGGAGGGGAGTACAGTAACCTGAGAAGCCCCTTCAGCCTGCCCTGCCTCAAGAGAGGCCACATCCTGCAAAATTAAAGTCTCCCCCTGAGACTCTAAAGAAGTCTCCGTCGGACCCACCGGTTCCACTGAAGCCTCTAAAGAACCGGCGTCCGGAACGGACGACTCATCTTGCCTGGGTTTAACTGTTTTGTCTTTGCGCTTCTTCGTGGAAGCGGGTGCTGGAGTATCCGACGGCATATTATAGTTGCACCGCTTACCGAAGACCAGCCTAGCACAATCTAACCTTCGCTTAATAGTGTGCTTATTGAACCTAGCACAAAAGCGACACCCGACTACGTCGTGCTCAGGCCCCAAACAAAGAATGATAATCCCTATGCGGTATCTGTTTCCCACAAGAAATACAATTATTCACTTTTTCTGACATCCGGTACTACACTGAGGCAAGAAAAAACCAAAATAATCCCCAACGGGGTACTTAGCCAACTTGGATTCGGTCTGAAACTCCGAACTCGAAAAATTTCAGAACGCCGAACGGCACTTGCAACGCTGCTTCTGCATCGGACCATGCGGCAAAAAAGACTGAGGATATGACGTCGGTCATGCGCTTTTGTACCCTGACGTCCTGATGTCAGTTTTAAGCGCCTTGACCGACGTCAGCCTAATACTTTGGTATTCGGGCCGACCGAGGACAGCGGACTACCCATATGTAAGGACTGCAGCAATGTGAGATGAAGAACATCTGGGTTTTCCCCATAGGGGATGACTACACATTTTTTGGCACTGAGCTTAAGGCCATGGTTCTGACACCAGTCATTGGTCTCAGTGAGGCCTTTTTCTAGGATGTCAGCATCACTTGGGGAGTTAATAATAGCTCACAACTTTCAATAGTCTGCGAACTTTGTCAGCCAGAGTCTGGACTTCAGAGAAGTAGATACCAAACAGGAGAAGACCCAGGACCTAATCCTGTGGGACTTCACCCGTGACTGGTCGGCAGTCTGACTTGGAGTCAGCTACTTTCACACTGTGCTTTCAACCTGTGAGCCAGTTTGTAACCCACCTAGTGATATAGGTGTCGATGCCTAGCTTAGTGAGTTTTTCTATGATTCCTGAGTGGGGAATGGTATCAAAGGCCTTGGCCAGATCAAGGTAGGGTTTATGAACCACCTTGCCTTCATCCACAGCTCTGGTGACTGACTCAAAGAACTTGACCAAGTTGAGCAGGCATGATCTAACCTTCACAAAAGCAAATTGTGTGGGATCCAGAGTTTGGAGATTCCCTATATCCTTGTTTATTAGGTCCATGATGATGTGTTCCATAACTTTGCATATCAGACTTGTCAGGCTAGTGGGGCGATATTCATAACATTTCTGGAAAATAACTCACATTTTCTCTGGTACCAAGAACCAAATCATGGTGACATGTGGCCCTAAACAAGGTAATGTCTGGGGCCCCCCCACAGACACAGCACCCCCCACAGCCATTCAAGTCTCCACTTACTTGCCTACTTCTTCCTAGTTACGATAAACACTGTTCAGACCTCTTAGTGTGCATACTATTTTATTATTTACTTCTACAATGATTACAGATATTTGGATTTAATCTAAAACTTATATTTCAAATTTTATAGCACCAACCCTGAAAAGACATTTGCTAAACAAATCAATACACCCTGACAGTGAAAACAGACTTAACATTAACAGTAAACCTCTCTAGCCTTGAAACTCACATTCATTGAAACGGCATTGAAACCTATATTTAAAGAAAATGCATCTGGCCAGTGGCAGAAAAAGTTTACCTTTGTGCGTTTTCAAACCATAGACACCCTTGCACACATTGTAGGACTATGCATACATACATGCATATGCTCTTTGATTCACCTTACTAATTGCTTTAGATTATATTTCTGGTATAATACAGCACCACTTGTTAGAATGCGTTTTACATTTGTAGTGTTGAACATTTTTCCAGTAAGCAATGAAACCGAATACATGATGCAATGATGACAAAACAGCCCATTTCAGAACATTTCAACCATAAAAGGCCACTCAAACTTCTGTTATTACAATCTACCAATATCTGTCAATGTGCACAATCTCTGCAGAGGTAAAAGTCATCTGAATAATTCCACATTAAAGAGATCTGTAACTAATGAAGAGGCTGCTGCTAACCAGCAACTTTATATTTCAATGTTTATCTACAAATTCAGTGCATGCTGCCCTTGAAGAATAAATTTCCTATGTTACAAAAAAAAACAAATAAATAAATTGGTAAGCAGGTAATATTGCAATTGGGAATGATTGGCAAACCGACAGCAGGTTCTAGCTGCTGTATATAGGTTTTCTAGTTCATTCATTGTGTTTTATACTTTTACATGATTACTTGTTTACATCTAATTTCTATACCAGAATGGGGAGAATCAAAGCTAAAACTGAAACAGTTGGCAAAAACTATTCACCAGACAATCCATTCTCTTAAATGAAATGAAAAATGCTTAACGTACAAAAAGTAATACTTTACAAAAATAATAATAATGACGTATACAATCAGCTGCAGTACATTGAGAATCTGTACTAAAAGGCACTTCATTATGTTGTACATTTATGATCTTTTGAACTGGCCCAAGAAGCTGAGGCATGATGGGATTGAACGGTAAATGCAGAGCCTCACATTGCAGATAGTGTGTTATTTAATCTGAACTATAACAAGTCTAGAAATCTACCCATAGTTTCTGTAAAAAATATTTCACTGTAAACTGTAAAACACTGATAGATTGGAAAAACAAATGAAAGATTGTGAACTATGCATAAAATGAATATTAGTTACTACTCCTATAAAACACTACACAACCCACTACTAGAATTCTTAACTTGCTTGGCTTGTGTAGTATAAAATCATCAACTGCTACAACCAAACCTATCACAGTCTCATTAAAAAGATCTTATTTGCCACTACAGAGAAATTAAACATCACTGTGTTCTCCTGAGTAAGACATTCTCCCCTGCTCCAGTCACCAAAACTGCATTAAAACAATCAAAATGTCAAGGTTCAGCATGAACGGCGCCCCATCTCCCCCCTTCAAACTCTGCAGACGTTTCTACAACCCCCCCCTTTGTCATAAAATGGAACTACCAAAATGAAACTGCTGACAAAAATAAAGCCAAACATCAATGTAAAACATTTAACTATCAAATTTATTTATTTAACATTTGTTTACTGGGAAAGTCTGACTGGGTACAGGTCCATTTTCAAAGGAGGTCCTGGGAGAAAAGCTCCAACAATATGAAAAAAGTACAGTTGTGTATGCTTACCATAAATGTAGATGTTCGAGTGTATTCACTGTTGCAGTCATCACCTGTGGGTTATCCCTGCTGTGGTAGCCCTCGGCTGGCCCGAATACCAGAGTCAATGTTTTTCTGCATCGGCTGCTGTCGCCTGAAGTCTGACATCAGGTCATCAGTGCTATAAAGCAAGGCAGCCTACGCCATTATATCAGTTTTTCTTGCCCTAACCCATCAGAAGCCCAAGGAAATATGGTACAGTGGTCCTGGTGGCTAAAAGCCACCATGATAAGCTTATGTCCCACTAAGGAAAGAGGATACAAGGGGAAAGGAGGGACGGAAGCCAGGACGGCAACAGTGAATACACTTGAACATCTACATTTATGGTAAGTGTACACAACTGTACTATGTTCTTCATGTTTCACTGTTGCAGTCATGACCTGAGAGGGGATTCCCAAAGCCGAGGAGAGGGGTGGAAGGATCAGTTAGAAACCTAGGTATGGGTCAGCAAGCCCTGCATAACTGCAGAGGCAAACCCTGCCCTAGCCTTAGAGAAAAGAGGTAGGTGGTAATGCTTTTTAAAGGCATGGACAGAGGTCCAGGTGGCAGCTTCCAAGATGTCCCTGGCTATGGCCAAGGCTAAGCATTTGGTGAATACTCTGGGTGCAGTAGATAAGCCAAAGGGTAGCGCAGTGAACTGAAAATGATGTGAGCCTGCTCTGAAGAGCAGGAATTTCCTGCAGGATTCCCTTATGGGGATGTGGAGGTAGGCATCTTTTAGGTCTAGGGTCACTAGCTAGGCATTTTTTGTCAGCACAGGCAGAAGCTGCTGCAGAATTAGCATTTTGAATTTGAGGACCACCAGGGAGGTGTTCTGAATGGATAGATCCAGGATAGGGAGCCAAGTGCCCGCTTTTCTTTGAACACGGAATAGTTTGGAATAAAAGCCTCTACCTGTTTGATCTGAGGGGACAGGTTCTACTGCTCCCTGGGATATGACAGTTTGGACTTGTTTCAATGCCTCTGTCCACTGATTTGGAGGTAAATCTGGGTGCCTTCTTGGAATTGGGAGTTCGTTGAAAGAGAATCTGTGTCCCTGAAAATTATCTTTAAGGGGTCCAGAAACTCTCCAAGTCTTTTCTTAGACTGGGGGAAATCCTGAGATTCTGAATGGAAATGTTCCCTGTCCTTTGATACAGAAAGCCAATTTTCTTTGCAGAGGAAGAGCCTTCCTCCAAGCTTTAGGTGAGTGAAAGGAGGACAGAGGGGGGGGGGAGGGAGTAATTGAGAGTTTTTGCCATAGAAGGCTGGCTTAGAACTCCCTGCCTTTGGGGCAAAAGTGGTCCAATCTTTGGTTCTCTGCTGCCCCTGGGAGAGGGGCCTGAGTGGTCTGTCCCTGCGGGGTTTACCTTGGCCCTGTCTGCTAGGTGCAGGGAAGGACCAGGGCTTAGAGGAAAAGTTCTTGCGGTACCTGGGAGGTTGAACCTGAAAGAAATATTTTGCTGTTTCCATTGATTTTGCTTTGTCTTCCATCTTTTTAAGCACCTCTTCTGCTTTTACTCCAAACACGCGATCCTTATCCAGGGGTGCATCAATTAGTTTAGACTTCACATGATCAGGGAGAGGTTTTTCCTTCAACCATGCATGTCTTATAATGACAGATCCTGACACTGCTGCACTGCTTGAGGCTTCTAGGGAATCATATTCACAGTGTAATGAGTGCTTGGCCACTTGACAAGTAGAGTGCAGTAAATCTGCTAAATCTTTTGAGCTGGCATAGTCAGGAAAGGTTGAAATCTTTTGTTTTAATAGTTCCAAAGTGTGTTGGTGATATTTTAACACATGGAACTGACAGGTGAGTGCTCTGACAGCTAAAGTTGCAGAGGTGTATACTTTTTTACCTCATCTGTCCAGAGCTCTGGAATCCTTGCCAGAAGGAACAGGATTCTTGGCAGAACTAGTCTTAGCTCCTTTAGGTCCTTGTGTAATGACCTCTGGGTCTGCAGCAGAATTTCTGTACAGGTATTTGTGAGAATCCGGTACTCTGTAATACCGGTCAGGTTTACTGGGAGCAGGTGGGAGGGCGTCAGGGGCTAAGCTGGATTCATGGAAAACATCATCCACCACTTCTAGAATAGGGGGGATGGCCAGGAGCCTGTGCTGGGGCAGGTCCAGATACTCTCTAAGACTTTTCTTAGACTGGGGGAAATCCTGAGATTCCAATTGGAAATGTTCCCTGAGGGTCTGAAGGGTTCCCCAGAGGAAAGATCTTCTGGTAGGGAGGCAGAAGGAATGGATTCCTCTGCATCTTAATCCTCATAAGCAGTCAGAGGTTGCTGTTCCTCTTCAAAATCTGAATAATCAAATTCCTCAGAATCCTGTCCTGTCATAATTTCAGGAGAAGGGTGTGTTTTCCTTTTTGAAGTTGTGGCGTGACTACCCCTGATAAGGGAGATGAGATCCTCCACCATTTTAAGCATTTGTGCTTGGGGTGGTGGAGCGAGAGAAAGATGGTGGCTAGAGGTACATTTTCAAGGAGTGGCCTGGCTTCTAGGCCTAAGAGTATTCATAGGTCTGAGAAAAACGGTAGTTGTAAGAGAAGACGTTTTTTGTCTAGATTCGGTAGTGCAAGAGGCCTCCTCTGAAGTTGGTGCCTCCATTGTGGCTCCGGACCCAACTGAGGCGGAGACAGCCAAAGGCTTGGAAGACAAAGAAGATTCTTGCAGCATACCGGACTTCAAAAGGATCTCGGTAGAGGCCTGCAAAGATATCAAACTGGGCATCAGGGGCTGCAAAAGCACCTCACTGAATTCTGGAGAACTAACGACCTGCTTAGCGGTAGAGTCATCAGAAGGCTTAGCCTTGTGCAGTCTGTCTGTATCATTATCTCTGCATTTTTTCAGAATGTCCATGGATTGTTGGCTGATGGATGCCATTTCAGAATGCGAACAGGGAAGCCGAAAATACCTGTCTACAATAAGAGCTCTACAGCGAATGGTTTTCACATTAAAGAGGGCATGGAACTGGCAACGGGGGACATTGTGGTCTGGGCCTAAACAAGTGACACAGTATGAATGGAAGTCTCGGTGTGGGATCTGCTTTCCACAAGTGAGACAATTTGTTAACTTTTTCAGACATCGGTTAGTGCAAGAAAAAAGGATCCCCAACTGGGTACTTAGCGTTATCAGCTGAAGTTCAATCTCTGGTAGTGACTGACCGGCACACTTGTAAACTGCTTCTGCTACAGGCTCCACGGCAAGAAAGACTAATGTAATGGTGTTGGCTGCCTTGCTTTATAGCACTGACGTCAAACTACAGGCGACAGCAGCCGACGCAGAAAAACTTTGACTCTGGTATTCGGGCCTGCCGAGGGCTACCACAGCAGGGATAACCCACAGGTGATGACTGCAACAGTGACACATAAAGAACATCAAACAAACATTATACCACAAGAAAATTACAGAGTACAGGTCAACAATGAAAGTACACATTGCAAATATAAATAAATAACCGAAAGAGATGACACCTTAGCAATTTTAACAAAATCTGTACATCAAAGAGTACATGGTATTATACAATCTAGACTAGCATATATATTAGAAAGCATAGTATAATATTTTTGAGGAAGACTTGAAATGATTTGAGGTAAAAGAGTAAGTAAATATAGGGAAGTAAGAAGGCATAATAGGATAGTACTGTAAAGTGTAGATCTAAAAAAGGTCAGAGGGTGTGTAGAAAAAATGAAGAATATAGAGTTAGTCAGGTGGGTAGTAAGAACAAAGCCAGGATTTTCCTAAGTGAGTAAATAGAAGTTTTTTAATTGTACTATGGTGCAGATGGAGGTAGGTAGTTTATTCCATATTTTAGGAATGATGTTAGAGAACAAAGATTCTCCAGCTGAATTGCTAGCTTTGGAGGATTTAACTAGGAGTTTGTCACCTGGAATGGAGTGTTCTAGTGGTGGTATATGGTTGTATGCAGGGGCGGCCCATGCTATTGGACTGCAGCTCCCCCCCCAGCTGTAAAAAAGAAAAGAAAAGAAAAAAATGATCGCAAATAGCGGACCCGCGCATGTGCACTAGCAGCATTTCCGATATCCGGACTGCTGCTGAGACAGTCTGGAGCATGCACAGACTGTCTCAGCAGCAGTCCGGATTAGGAAACATGCAAGAGCAGAGATCCCAGAAGTCTATGCAGTTTTTACTGCATAGACTGTCACTGGAAAGGGATCGGACTCAGACTGCAACATTGGCAGGCTGGGAGTCTCGTCAGGGGAAGAACATCTCACAGTGGATTTAATGCTCTAACAGACATAGTGTACGGGTGGGCAGGCAGGCTTGTAGTGCTCCAATGGCTGTGGATTTAATGCTGCTGCAACAAAGGGATCTACATCTAACCAGGTAGGGTGTGTGTGTGTGTGTGTGTGTGTGTGTGTGTGAAATGCCCCAGGTGCTACATGGTGGTGGGTAGAGAATAAGGCTTGAACCCTGCACCTTGGGCCCAGGTGGGAAGAGTCTGAATTACCTACCCACCACCATTTGTAAAAATGTTGCAGATTTTTCCCTCATACTTGTTCTGACTGTTCCTCATAAAATATGTGGTTTCTGTATTTTTGTGTCCTTGCAAAGCCAATAGTGCACTGGTGCAGTGGTAGCATTGTTGCCTGACAGCTACATGCTCTCTGGTTTGATTCTTGGCTGGGGTGCCTTACCTTCTGTGTGGAGTCTGTATGCCCTCCCTGTTTTTGTTTCCTCTAGTGTCCTCCCATCTTACAAAGACATGTGTCTGTCTGGAGTGTTTCTCCCTGGGCTTCTGCTAAAAATGAGCTTTTGTTCCAAGTCAGACTTTTCCTGGTTAACAAATGTTAAAAATGACACACATCTGAATATCAGACTTCATATTCTTCAGAAAGTGCATGGTAACACAAAAGCTTTTATTCTAGCAATTTTCTAAGTGTATAAGATGGATATTTGAAATTTGTGCCTATTTTTGGGACTGTATTCCCCCATTATTGGCTTCATCCAGGTTTTATGCTTAGGTTGAGAGCTATGGTAAGAACTGAATTCACTGAATATGTTTGGGGGCTATATTCCCCCATTACTGGCTTTGTCCGGGTGTTTTTTGCTAATAGGTTGAGAGCTATGGTGAGAACTAAATTCACTGAATGTTTGGGGGCTGTATTCACCCATTATTGGCTTTGTTCAGGTGTTTTGTGCTAAGAGGTTGACAGCTGTGCTATGGTGAGAACTGAATTCACTAAATGGTAGCCATTTTAAGTTTTCGTCTTCCTCTTTCACAAAACAGCTGATTTGGCATAGTATGATGTTGCTCTGACTGTTTTGCACAGGGTCCCCTGGGTTCAAGACGTGGCAGTGAAATGTATGGTGGTAACACAGCATTTTATTCTAGCAACTTTCCAACATTATACAAGCAATGTTTAAAATGTGTCCCTGGTTTTTGACCTTTTGCCACCCCCCCCCCAATAAATTTTGCCTTTTTCCAGATTTCTTGTGCTGCAAAGTTCAGAGATACAGCTGAGTGTTGAGTAGATTTTACAAGGAGCTGAGAGCTGCAGGCGAACAAAAGTTTAGTGCTGCTTATGCTAAGTCTGCTTGCATTGTTAGCACAACAGGTAGTGTACTTGCTTTTGATGCAGAAGGCTGTGGGTTCTACTCCCACAGTAGGCAGATGCATTGCTGATACTGTACTGTGTTGTAAAGGGGGTGGATGCTGCAGTCCTTTTTGACAAAGATACCTAGTAGCTATGAACCTGTTATCAGTTTATTATCCATTCCCTATTGCGGTTTTACTAGCTTATCATTTTTTTAATGCATGCAACATAGGCAATTTATTCTTCAAGGGCAAGAGGCACTTTATTTGTAGATGAAACAATGACATATAAAGTTGTTTGCTAGCAGCAACCTCTTTATTAGTTACAGATTTCTTTAATGTGGATTTTACTACTTCAGAGATTGTGCATATTTACTGATACTAGTGAACTATAGAAGGTTGAATTGGGCAGTTTTGTCATTGGTGTATGCATTTTGTTTCATTGTTTACTGGAAAAATGTTCAAAACAATAAATTTAAAATGCCCTCTTAACAACTGTATTGTATTGTATTGTATTGTACAAGGAATATAATGTAATACAGTCAGGAAGGTGTATCAAAGAGCATGTGTATGTTTCATGTTCAAGGGGCCTATGATTTTGAAAACAGCCCAGAGTTAATCTTTATTTGCCACTGGCAAAATGTATTTTCTTTGAATGTGGGTTTCAATGCTGTTTCAATGCATGTGAGTTTCAAGGGCAGAGAAGTTTTAATGCTAAGTCTATTTTCATTGTGAGACTGCATTGCTTTGTTTAACAAATATCTATTAGGGTTTGTGCTGTAAAATGCAAAATAAAACTTTCAAATGAAATCTAAATCATCGCAGAAGTAAAGCAGTATGCACATTACAGTGTTTATGGTAAATGGGGCAAAATAACCAAGGAATGGGACATTGGAATGGCTGCAGGGGGGAGGCTCCATTCGACCATGATTTTGTGAGGGGGGGGGGGGGTAGCAAACTCAGACAGCCCCAGTTGAACTATACCTCTCAGTTGTCCATATGTTTGCAGAATGAATAGATATTTGCTTCTCATTTTTGGTTTGTTCCTCATAAAATTTGTGGTTTTCTAGCAAATCATTTAGGAATTAAGTCACTAAATGACAGACATTGAGTTTCAGACGTCATAACCTTCAGAAAAATGCATGCCAATGCAAAACCTGTTATTCTATCAACTGTCTTAAGTATATACAAGAGCAATTTTTAGTAGTATTTGGATGTTCCCCCAATATATTTGGCCTTGTCCAGATTTCCTGCATTAAGAGGTTGAGAGGTATGTGCAAATCGCTTTGTAGAATTAGGAATATCCAAACCTCTCCATTGTCCCCAGTTTTGGCTCAAAATGTTGCTCTCCCCTAATAATCCCTCCCCAAAATGGCAATTTTGGAAGAAAACGTGGAGGGTTTACAATTATATATAACTGTAATGATCAGAGTTATAGATTACCTTTACTTCAGAAATGCATGTAGATGCTCTTATTTTGTTAGCTGCTCAAGTTAACTGCATTAATATTAAAAGGTGTCCCTTTTTTGACAGGTTCCCAGCTGTATTGTGCGGCAACTTTATATTTTTGCATCACATTTTGGTCTGTAAAATTGTGGTTTTCTGGCAAATTAGTGGCAAGTCATTAAAGATTGAAGTTAGAAAATAATGACAGACATTTGAGTTTCAGATTTCACACCCTTCAGAAAATTTGTACTAATGCAAGACCTACTACTGTTCTAGTATCTAAGTTAATAAGAGCAATATTTAAAAATTGTCCTTATTTTTGGGCCTGTGTCCCACTTTTAGTTCTATGTATGGCTTTGTCCAGATTTCTTGCTCTGAAGTTGAGAGGTATGAGTGTCAGAGCCATCACTGTCAGCCAGAGACATTTCAAATTGTGACATACTTGTTGCACCCCACTCCCCATTGTAGTGGCTCTGGATGTGTCCAAGGAAGGCAAGGTGCAGTTATGCAGTGTAAGTGTGCAGAGTATTCCCCCATCAAAGGTAGACCACAAGTACGACCATGGCTTTTCATCTGTCCTTGATTTTGCAGAATGTTCTGGTTTTCTGTCATATTTTTATACTGTTGATTCATGCTTCTTATTATTCAGTAAATGCATGTTGTCACAGTGCCCTGTTGCTCTGTTTAAGTAGCAATGATTTAATGACCATCAGGTAAGCTTGTTGGAGATTGTAAGATGCAAGTAAGCTTTAATAAGCATACTGTTAAAGAATTACTAGAATTGAAAGCCTTTTCGTTGTTGCCATGCCGAGAATATTTACATAACTAGATAATGTATAAGCCTTGGGTATTGAAATGCATATGACAGTATTTGTAATAAAAGGACAGGATTACAGTATTTTCAGAAGCTCATTACATTTATTGGAGACTTGCAGTCATCTTTTGTTGGAGACTGGCAGTCATCTTTGCAGATTTACCCGTAAACTAAACAGAATGCCAATCTATCATGTGTGGTCCATAACTTGTGCAGGAATCCTTTAAGCAATTTATCTTGAGCTTGTTTCTTGTTTGCTGTTAATTTTTTACTTTGATCATGTCTTCCCCATGAAACAAGTAGATAGTTGTGTCAGGCAGCAGGTCTTTTTTGGATAAGAAACATTTTTACAAGTGGGGGTATCACAGAGATTGCTACTTTCAGCATGTTACTTGGTAATTTTATAAAGCTGAATATAAATTATAATTAGAACTGCAGTGCAAGGAGTAGTGGTTTGAGTTGAGTGCTGCTTGTTTTTTATACTTGATTTTGACTGGCATTCCAGTAATGTATTTATTTTTTTCATGCCTCACAACCTGTTTCCATCTGGATATTAAGTAAGTTGACATGTAGCCAATGCATTGAAATATTTTTTTCTTCTACACTTCATTTTGTCTTGAATGGACTCTCGTAATGACTGTTTGGCACCCAGGGCAGTGTATTTAATTAAAGTTCCAGTTGTTGTGGTTTTGAGCATAGCCCCACCCCCTTTCTAGTTGGGCACACCCCTTCCCATTGGCCCCGCCCATTCAGCTGTCTCCTGCAGCCCTCCTTTACTTTGAAGTCACCAGCCACCACTGGTTGTATGAGCTCTTGAAGGGCTTGGATTTTATCTGGTTAATGGTGTATTTTATGGGTGAAGGTTAGTTGCTTGTATTGGAGGAGCTGAGGAAGTTCTAGCTAGTTTAGTTGTCTAAAGCCTTTGCAATGGTGTGTTTTGTAGGGGAAGTCTGTAGCAAATTTGGCAATTTTATTGTAACATGAGTCTAGTTTGGTAAGGTCTGATTTGCGTAGTTTGGTTAGTATAGGGGAGACGTAGGGTAGGGGTGGCAGGAGGTGTGTCCCGGCAGTGGTAGCTTTTGTAGATCTGGTTAAAAATGTCTTGTTTCTGTAAAGAGGCCTAATTTTTTATTAACTTTTTTGATAGTTTGGGCTACGCGGATATCAAATTTTAGACTGTTGTCAATTTTGACCCCTAGTAGTTTGGTATGTGTCACAGGGGTGATAACAGTTTTGTTTTTTGGACTCTAGGGTGAACACTGGGAGTGTTGTAGTTGTTCTTGAAGGGTAGAAGAGGAGGACTTTGGTTTTATTTGGGTTTAGAATGACTTGAAAATTGGTAAGCCAGGATTCTACTGATAGAAATGAGTTCTGGGTTATGGTGTGGAGGTCCTGTATGGTGGGAGCAGAGCATATGAGGGTAGAGTCATCTGCATATTGTATCACAGATGCTTGGTGAGTGGAGGTGTAGAGTTGGTTGGTAAAGAGGGAGAACAATAGTGGTCCTAAAATCGAGCCGTGTGGGACACCTAGGGAGACTGGACAGGTGATGTTGCCACAGTACAGCCTGTTGTAGGTCTGTTAGGTAATTTTGAACCAGGTAACAATGAAAGCATTAAGGTTTAGGGAGGAGAAGACTTTGATCAGTTTGTTGTGGTTTAACATATCAAATGCTTTGGACAAGTCTAGAAATATGGTGGATACGAACTGCCCTGAATTTCTAAGCTGGTTGACTGTATTGGTAAAGGACATGAGGGCTGTAGTTGTACTATGATGGGCGAAATCCATGTTGTGTGATTGATAATAGATTGTGGGTGTTAAGGTAGTTCATGAGTTGAGTATGGACCACCCTCTCTAGGATTTTGGATAGGGGCGATTGGGCGGTAGTTGCTAAAATTGGTTGAGTTGCCTCCTTTGTGAAAGGGTATTATATGGGATTTTTTCCAGATAGCAGGTACTTTGCACTCTGACACAGATCTGTTTATGAGTATTGCTACTGGGTAAGCTATTCCATCAGCAGCTATTTTCAGAAATCCGGCTGGTATTTTGACTGCGGCTAGGGTAGTTGGTTTTAGTTTGAGCAGTAGTTTTTTTACATAATTTACTGTTACTGGTCGTAGTGTAAATAGACTGAGGTTGTTTTGAGAAGGTTTACTGAGATGGGGAGTTAAGGCTCTTTTCACTTACATTAAATGCTAATGCAACTATATGATGCCATCTGAAAGGCTTTCGTTCTGTTTTAAAATTAAAGACGACATTCTAAGTCTAGTGCTGCAAGCTGCCTTCCAAAAGCAGAACATTTTCACCAACGTACAGTACTTTCAGATTAAACATTCAGAATTTATGGAAGAAAGGGGTATGAAAAGTTATTCAAAACAGGGGAGACAATTGTGAAGTGCTTGGTCTCAAGTGTTGTTTAAATTTGTAACTGTTGAAGGTGAGGAACTAAAGCTGGTTAGACCTCCTGAATTAACTCATTCACTCCGGAGCAGCTCAGAAAATGTCCATTCATGCATGTCTTTCGAATGCCACTTGACCGCGGGGAGGACATGCAAACTCCACACAGAAGGCGCTCCAGCTGAGAATCAAACAGGAGAACCTCTTGCTGTGAGGCGACAACACTACCGCTGCACCACCGCGGCTTCAAGATTAAACACATGGTGATATCTGTAAATGTGTACAGCATACAGACATAGTTCTTTTACCATGTTGTAAGTACTAATACTGTCTACAAAATTAGGTCTTACTTATCATGTTGACATGTTCCCTAGCAAAGTCATTTACCAAACTATGAAAATATATAATAATGTTCACAGCCTACATCATAAACAAACTGTGACATCTGTACATGTGTATAGCATACAGATAGTTATTTTATCATCCTAAAATGAGGTTTTACTCAGCATGTTGACAAGTTCCCTAGCAGACTTGTGCAACAATATATGAAAGTTATCATAATTTTCATAACCTAAGTCATAACATGTAATATCTGTAGATATGAGTACAGCATACAATTACAGTCCTTTTATGGTGTTGTAAATAGTGAAAAGGGTTTTAATACAGTTTTCCTTACCATAGTGATCCTACTTGGTCATGGTTGTTTCCATTCCTTTGTTATCAATGGGATAATGACTTTAAGAAATGTGAATGACAGTGGCAGCTGCTGAGAGTTTTACCTGACAAGTGATAATGACTCAGTGTTATACTGTAACTACACATATTGTAAATCAATAATGTGATGATAACTTGCATTTCATTACTGCAAGGTTCGGCATGCTCAGACAAAGGTGATAATTGCTGCGCATAACCTGTTGAGTAGGCATTCATTATATTTCTGGTGCAGGTGTTAATGTAAGACTGAGTCATTACCATCTGTCAGGAAAAGTCCAGAGTAATTCAGTAAAAGTAGTATGTTGTTGTTTGTCTTTCGGCTTTTTCCCGGTAAGGGGTCGCCACAGCGGAACTTCGGTCCACTAATGACTGGCAGTAGATTTTTATGAAATGCCGAGGTGCCAGCTCAACGCCCAACCTTCAATGAAGGCATGCCCATTTACGCACGCATGTCTTTCAAATGCTACCCAACCATGGGGAGGACATGCAGACTCCACACAGAAGGCACTCCCAAGCCAAGCTGAGAATCAAATGGGAGAACCTCTTGCTGTGAGGTAACAATGCTACCGTGTTACCACCGTGGCTATGCAAAAGTAGTATAATACTTGTATATTACTGAGCCCTTCCTCTCACCTAAATTCTACACGTGACTGTCAAAGCCAAAATATTGTCCAAAATATATGGTTGCTCCATGCTGGAATTAGCGTACAAGTAATAACATTTATCTCACTGAGCCATCCGCTGATTAGAATCACGTACACAAATAAAATCAGAAACATCTAAACTATCTGGTTGATCCATATAAGAATCACTGCAAAAGTACTAACTTTTATCAAACTGAACCATCCCTCTGATTAAAATAACACACAGAGGTGACAAAGGCAGAAATATTGTCCAAAATATCTGATTGGTTAATGCCGTAATTCAAACTAATGTGATTTGGCTATCTAAAAAGAGTACAATGCTAATGCTGAATAAAGGAAAAATACGAAAAAAATGGCCACAACATAAAACACTGAAAATCTCAGGATGCCTCATAACCATACTAACCAGCAATGTAATAAAACTAAAACCTGTGCTGTAACAACTTTCATAGTAAAAGCAAGCACAATCCTAAAATATGTGCTCATAAAATATTGCTATGCTATCTCCTACATGAAGAACTTCCATCCTTCACCCAACATGGCAAGAAAGGTGGACAAAGCCATAATTAAAAGTGGGACAAAAGCCCCAAAATAGGGACAATTCTTAAATATTGCTCTTACAAACTCAGAACATTGATTGGATAACAGTTTTTGCATTAGCATGTATTTTCTGAAGGGTTTGCAGTCTGAAACTGAAATGTCTGCCATTTATTTCATAACTTGAATTGATGATTTGCAACTAATTTGCTGGAAAACCAGATTTTATGAAAAACGGACCAGAAATATGAGGCAAAATATCATCTTGCAACACTTATCCTCTATCTGTACTCAGTCTCTTATGAACCCCTCACCAGTGATCTCTGACTAGTCTGACTAGACTAATCTGGCCTCCTTGACCTTGATTTTTTTTGCAGAACAAATGACTCCTCAATAACTGGTTAAAGGAACTAAACCCTCATTAATAGATAAATAAGACATGCTGGCATGACAGATTCATATCACAATGCATACTCCATCTCTAGAACAAACTTCCACTACATGTCAAGCAGAGTAGCACCTTTGCCTCCTTCAAGGTAAACGATGATAATCTAACAAGCAGCCATACATTTTTCCCTGGTCTATCTCATGCAGCCCTCCTTTGGGTTGGAATTAACTTTTTAATATGGTTTATTGGCTTGGCTTGTAATGAAATGTAGACTGATTGCTTAGTATTTGCCTATGAGACTATTGACTTATGAACTAATACACTTGCCAATGAGTTCTACCACAGGATCAGATGCATCACATGTTCAACAGCTAGACTGTGCTGGCAAAGTGCAGTAATGGAATAATTATAGAGTGAGAGGAGGCCAAAATACCAAACCGGGGAAATGAAAAAAAAAATTAGAAATAAATGGAAGATGAAATAATTTTATATATGAACAACTAAAATGACTACTGCAGAAAATATGTAAATTGTACAGTGGTTAATGTGCAGGGAGGAACCTGTAGCACTGTATGTGACGTAACTGGGAAGGCATAACTTCCCGTGACTGCGTATTTCCTTCCCAAAATCAATCAGAAGAAACAGCTCCATTAGTATCTTGTCAGTTTGGTCTGAGCCTATTTTCTAATTTAGCAACCACACAGATGCCTTACAGAGCAAGCTTACACATTATTACAGCTTACAAGTACAACTATCTAACACCTGACCTAAGTATATACAGCTCCAAGCCTAAATATGAATTTTATGTCTCTGCTCAGTTGTTTACAAATAATGCAACTTGTCTGTAAATTCTGCGAAAAAAAAAATGGATTCTGTTCTAGAGCTCAAAATTTTCTGCTTGCCACTTGACATAAATTGCTGAGCAATAGCAGATCAGTCTTCCTATCATGACCCATGATCAGGGACAGTAGCAAAATTAAAATATATTGTCTTAAGTTTTAAGTTATCATGAAAGGCAAAAGCTGCTGAGGATGGAATCCAGTGGTAAAACTGCATCCCCAAAATTTGTTTCAAGGCCAGTGACAGAGACAGTCTTATGTGAACATGCTAAGACATCAACATATTTTTCTTTAACTGAAATTGATAAAGGAAGGGGAGGAGTTCAAGTCTATTTTGCCTTCATTCATCTTTTGCATCTGAAGCAGTAGGTTTGACAGGTAGAAGCATACAACAAAGCCTACTTTCCAGTGTAAGCATTACTACACAAACATTGTATAGCCAAATGCAGATTATACAATGCCTACCCTAAAAACGTGCACGCTGATTGGCCAGCCCAACCAGCGTGCCCATTGTAAATCCCTCAATATACTAACGGAAAAAGGTCCGGTCGCCCGGACTTTTTCCGTTAGTATAAAACACTGTCTCGCTATGTTAAAAGAGTTTAACATAGCGAGACAGCTTTAAAAAAAGCAACGGAGATCTCCGTTGCTTTTAAAGCTGTCTCGCTATGTTAAACTCCTTTAACATAGCGACACAATGTGTAAAGCAACGGAGATCTTGCGATCTCCGTTGCTTTTTAAACTTGTCTCGCTGTGTTAAATGAGTTTAACATGCGAGACAGCTTTAAAATAAGCAACGGAGATCTCCGTTGCTTATTTTAAAGCTGTCTCGCTATGTTAAACCCATTTAACATAGTGAGACAGTAAAAAGCAACGGAGAACTTGCGTTCTCCGTTGCTTTTGCCCACAGCTCTGATGTACTGCGAGGCATGCGCAGTACATCAGAACTGCCGGAACACCAGACAGGTGCGGATGGGCAGCAAAGAGGCATTATACAATGCCATTATTTAAGAAAAGTAATTATTTCTTTTCTTAAATAATGGCATTGTATAATAATAACACGCCTGGGTGTGGGTAATGCTGGATTTACCCACGGTTGTCTTTGTTTGGTCCCTCGGGCCTCGGGACCAAACCACGCCAACCGTGGGTAAATCCAGCATTACCCACACCCAGGCGTGGGTTATTGCTATAATATTCCACTGACGTCGAAGAGACTGATGTGTAATACCTCACTTCCTGGATAATTCCCCACAAAAACATGCCAGGACCATTCTAAACATTTTTCTCTCCTATCCCTCTGAAAATAGATGTATGAAAACAGGAAGATCAGTACAGAGAGACAAATCACTAAAGTATTCACACATGTATTAAGATTTAGAGAAAGTTTCTCTCTGCTCAGATACATGACAACAATTTTCATGATTGAAATAGTCTACTTAGGTACTTTATTAAGTCCCCAGAATTCAGTCACATGTTGATTCCTGCAGGAATATTCTTATTATTTGCTCTACAAATTTCATTTTGATTGCTGAACAATACACTATGTCAGTACATACATTTGCAAGCTATTCATACCATGGTGAGTTATAAGGAATTTGAATTTCAGGGATCCATGACGAACATGCAACTCTTTTGTGATTAGTACCTGCAAGTGTGATGATCAGATGACAAGCATATTCAACAAATGCAAAACAAATGCACTACTTATACATACACTACCTCCAAGATCACAATATCTCTGGGAAAGGAGAAACCACTGATGTACGACAACTTCAATCATTACATGCAAAAGCCAGAAATTACTTACTAGTCATCATATATTACAATGTCTCACAGTAGAGTGAGGTGTCTAAGTTTGGTACTCTATCGTTAGTAAAATAGTATGTGTGGAATCATTTATAATAATAATTTTGCCATTCTACACATGTGATGCATCAAATATTGCTGAACACACTTATGGTCATCACAATATTGTTGAAGAAGGACCATACCCCATAAATACCACATATAAAGCATATACAGTGCAAGCAGTGGTGCAGCGGTTTGCGTTGTTGCCTCACAGAAAGAGGTTCTCCGGTTTGATTCTCGGATGGGGTGCCTTCTGTGCTGAGTCTGCATGTCCTCCCTGCATTCATATGGGATTCCTCTGGATGATTGTTTCCTCTCATGTTACAAAGACATGCACCTGGAGGATTTCTCCCCAGGCCTTTGCTGAAAATTGGCTCGTTCCAAGTCGAACTTTCTGGGTAAACAAATGTTAAATAAATAAATAATAAAAAAAATAAAATATAATCTTTCACAGTGACAGATAGTCATGAGGAACTAAGTCAATTTTTCTGTATTAAATGTATGATAATGTGCCTTAAAAGATTACGACTAGGGAAAATTGTAAAGAAGCTGCACAGCTGTTTAGAGGATACACAACCACTAGTGAAACTGCTTAGGCTTTGCTGTTTTGGCCACGCGCATGTCTACATCACCTTCTGAATAACACATAATATTGTTGTGTACTCTATGGTCATCACAACCATCTTCAGGGTACAGGTCTTAAGAGATGCTCACAATGAAAAATATTAGAATTGAAGTGTATGGGTAACAGCAAGAAGAAACAGAAACATTAAACAGGAATGTTCAAAACAGTACAGTAAGTTCATAGGTTCATAGGTTGGTACTGGGCTATCTGCCCGAAGGCATATATTAGCCCAGCCACATTATGCGGTATTCACCGCCCCTTTAGTAGTTCCCTAGACCCTAGTACTAGCAGCTAGTACCCTTGGCCCCTATCTAGTAGTGCTGTTGGTGTGATCCCCGGTGTGAACTTTCTGTTACCCATCCACTCATCAAGGTTCCTCTTGAAGAGTGATAGTGAGGGGCTCTGTCTTACGTAGATCGGGACCTTGTTCCATAGTAAGGGAAGTCTCTGCGAAGGGAATCTATCCCTTCAGCATGTTCTGTTCATTGTTGTGTTGAGGTTTATACCCCTAGAGCATGTAGCTCGAGTAGATTTGGTTTTGCTAAGATGAAGCATGTTCAACAATTCTGGGTTGGACATGGCTCTGTACATTAGACAGAGATCGCCTCTGAGAAAGTGGTATGCAACAGAGAACAGTCTTAGCTTTTTCAATCCTGCTGCATAGGGCAACTGTTTGAGGCTAGTAATCCTCTTGGTTAGGTACCTCTGTGGTCTCTCCAGCTGCTGGAGATGTCTAGCCAGGTACATTCCAATTGGTGCATTGTACTCAATAATGGGTCTGATGAGGGAAGAGTAGAGAGGCACCATTACATCCTTAGATCTTGATGACAACCCTTTTGTGATCAGATGGGTCACATAGAAGGATTTTCTAACCACTTTGGCAATATGGTTATCAAAGGAAAGCTGACTATCTACTTGGGTCCCTAGATCCCTTATTTCTTCTTCAGATTTCAGTGGATTACCTCCTATGTTCTAGTTTGTGGGTACTCTGTTTTTTCCAAAGGGGATTACTACACATTTTTTGCATTTAGCTTGAAACCATGGCTTTGACACCATGCATCAGTCTTATTTAGGCCCTTCTGGAGGATCTCCATGTCAGCCGGGGACTCTATTATAGCAGCCAGTTTGCAGTCGTCTGCAAACTTAGTCAGGCACAGCCCTTCCGTGCTTGCCTGTACTTCTGAGAAGTATATGCCAAACAGGAGGGGCCCCAGGACAGAGCCCTGAGGCACACCACTCATTACTGGTCTGGATTTGGACATAGATCCCACTACTCTTACTTTATGGGATCTGTCTGAGAGCCAGTTTGTGATCCATCTTGTGACGTAAGGGTTTATGCCCAGGCTGGTGAGCTTATCAATAATACCTGAATGGGGAATGGTGTCAAATGCTTTAGCAAGGTCAAGGTAAGCCGTGTGTACCTCCTTTCCCTTATCTATAGCCTGAGTAACGGTCTCAAAGAAATCCATCAGGTTCAGGAGGCATGATCTGCTCTTAATGAAGCCGAACTGTGTGGTTCCCAATCTCTCCATTTATGAGTTCCATAATGATTCGCTCCATAGCCTTACAGATCAGACTGGTCAGGCTTATTGGTTGGTAGTTCACAGGGTCAGTTGTGGCCCCACCCTTGTGTAGCGGGACCACCGTTGCTGTGCACCATTCTATGGGCAAATATCCTGTGGAGAGGCTGAGACTGAACAGGGTATTAAGATGTGGGGTTAATTCCTTTTGGAGCTCGCGTATGACACAGCCTGGGACACCATCTGGTCCCATGGAGGCAGTGTTTTTAGCTTTAGATAGAGCCTTGTTAACCAACGTATCAGTAATAATTGGACTTACACAATCCCCTGGAATGGTAATAGTAGGTGGTGGGGGGGGGGGATTTGCACTGAACCTGTCAGCCAAGATGTTGGCAATGTCTGAAGGGTCAGTGTATTTTGTTCCATTTTGTACTAGCTCAGAACAGTCCTGAGCATTGCCATTTAGGTTTTTGACATAGCCATAGAAGGCCTTATGGTTATCCTTGGCATCCTTGGCAACTTTCTTTTCAAAATTAGCTTTAGTTGACTTGACGAGAGCCCTCAATTTCTTACTAATGCTGATCAGGGATGATTTTTCTACTTGAGATTTGGCCTTTTTTTGTATTGTATTGTAAAGTTTGCTTATGGCTGGGGTCCACCAGACTGGTTTCTTCTTGCTTGAGGAAGGAGTCTTGGTTTTATTTGGGATAGCACGGTTCATGCAATCCTAAAGATGCATATAGAGTGCCTTGGTGTAGGATTCCAATCCTGGATATCATTATCCTTCTGCAAGGGAATAGTGAAGCTTTCCACTTCGGATGTAAGTAGTTTGAAGTTTGCTTTGGAAAGGTTTTTGACTATGGTTTCTTTGACTGGGGGAGGTGGAGGGGTGAGGATGTCCAGGGTTATCAGTTTGTGGTCAGATCTGACCAAGGAGGGAGTGATAACGGGTGTGGTACAATGGGCGCCCATATTTGTGATGATTAAATCCAATATGTTGTCCCCTCTAGTGGAGGAACATACTAGTTGTTCAAGGGCATTTAAATTTATAAATTCTATGAATCGCTGAGCATAGGAGTTGGAACATTGGTAGTTCGCCCAGTTCTATACCAGGGTAGTTGAAATCACTCAAGATTATGGTGTTGGGTAGGACCTTTATATTTTCCAATGTCTCAAGGAATGCAGAGTGAGCATCTTGGGACATGGTGGGTGATCTATAACCGGCTATGACTTGAAATGTGGTTTTGCATACTGATAGTTGCGCATGGATGATCTCTGGGGCATCATGCTGCACTACTAACCTGGAGATATGAGTATCCTTAATGAATATGGATACACCTCCACCCTTTGTACTGCGGTCCGGTAACCGAGGCCGGAAGGTATGATATGAATTGTAACCTGGCAGTGCTGGGGTGCTCTCTTGAGCCTTGAACCAGGTTTCCGTCACTGCACAAACATCGATTTTCTCCATGTTGAGGAGAGCCTCGAGTGTGTGCATTTTGAGGTTGAGACTTCTGGCGTTGAGTAGCATTACTCTTAGTTTTTGGTTACCTGTGCTAGTTACGGTGGTTGGTTTGTCCTTTGAGCCTTGCCTAAAAAGGCACTATGGGGATGGCAAGAGCCTTGGCCACTATTCAAAAACCTAGGGGTGATAGGTGCAACCCATCTCTGGCAAAACCGCGAGGCTTGTCTATCATGTCATCCCAGACAGACAGACAGTGGATCCCCTTAGAATGACACCAGAAGCTTAGCCAATTGTTGAAATTGATCATTTTGTCTTTGTATTGTGGTATCATTCTAGGTGAAGGTAGTATGTTACTCAAGGTCAGGGTCATACCAGCTTGGGCTACATGATCAGAGAGCTCCTCAATGTCTCTTTTCATGCAGTCCAGGGAGGTACGTCTTAGATCATTCACACCAACATGTACAATGACAGCGTCACACTTGTACTTGTTCTGGAGTGACCTAAGTGCCTGTGTTATGTGGCGGATCTGAGCACCCGACAGTAACCGTCTCCTTGTTCAGCCTGGTGAGTGGAACATCCGTGTGCCTTACTATAAAGTCTCCTATTACTAGCGTGTTAGGTATGGTGTTTTGCCTTAAGGGCTTTTGTGAGGCACACTGCTGAGGTGAATTATGTGTTTTCTGGCTTGTGTTTGGGGGTGCAGGTTGCTTGCTTGTCTGCCTTGGAGGGCACTGTTTCTTTTTCAGATTGGTACCTAGTGCCTCCGAATATGTTGTTGTGTATTTATGTGTATGTTTTGCCAGTGCTTGTTTTGTAGATTCATGTGTGTGGTGTGATGAAAGTGTGTCCCTTATCCTCTTGACTGTCTGTTACAGTCATGGGATGAGAGCACTTAGCCTCCAGTCTGGCTGTGTATTTGCATCTCTCACAAGTGTTTGTGCCTAGAGGTAAGAGGAGAGCATTGTCTGCATACATGAGGCAGTTTAACATTGCCTCAGGATGCCCAATTCCACCAGATGAACTGGAGAGTACACCTGAAGCTGACCTCTGGACATGCTTTGAAGAATTAATTGAACTTAAGTCTTGCGGACGATCGAGGGTCTTATGCTAAAGTTGAACAGACATTTGAGGAAAAGACAAGACATGAAATCAGACATTCCAAAGAAAGGAGGCAAAATAGTCAAGGAAACAGTGCCTGCAAAATGGTGTATTTTCTGATAACAGAAAAAAGATGTGTTATATGAAAACTTACATGATTTCTGATATTGTTAAAAATTCATATGGTCTTTTCTGACAAGTACAGAGGGATATTAATAAGCACCTAACTTTCCTACAACTCAAGCAGATTAGAACACTAGCAAATGCTTTATACAAAGGATTTATTTTTCTAAAGCAAGTATTTGATTTTATTAAAATTGATTAGAGCACCACAGCAATTAATCTGTCAGTGGTTGTTTTTCTTAGGTTCAGAGACAATTCTCAGAGGATAAAACATATCTAATGGGTACACAAAGTATGCATGTGATTAAGTTTCCACTCAGTAGCAGGGAAAACTGTACTTGTATTAAAGTGCTAATCTTGTGTTCTTCTGGAAAGGCCATGTTAAACCTCATAATCTTGAATAACATGTGTGCATCATCTTCTGTATAACAAATACTTATTGTGACCACTACTGCCAACCATACCTCTCAACTGTACAGATTTTCACAGAATGTCCATATTTTTGCCCATTTTTCATAAAATTCTGTTTTTCTGGCAAATTAGTGACAAGTCATTAAAGACTGAAGTTAGAAAATAATCACAGACATTTGAGTTTCAGACTTCATACCCTGCAGAAAATTCATGTTAATGCAAAACCTGTTATTCTATCAACTTTCTATGTTTGTGAGAACAATATTTAAAAATTGTCCCCATTTTTAGGCCTTTGTCTTACTTTTATTTATGGCTTTGTCCAGATTTCTTGCTCTAAGAGGTTGAGAGGTATGCTGCCAAATATATATATATATATATCACTTATCCCTCTAAGGATTAAAGTCGTTGATAGATGTGGAGACAAATCTACAAGGGTATGAAAATTATAACACTGATTTTGTTTCGGTGGCTGTACGCAGTGCGTGCTTGTCCCTTGAATACTATACTGTGTGCTGTATACATGACAGAAGCTTTATTAACCAAACTTATAAGCTCAGAATGTTTAAATTCAAACTAAAACTGTTAAACCTGAGATGTCCAGCCATACACTGCTGCTCCTACTAGAACTGTGCTTCACTAGGCTTGCTGCAAATAACTGGTAGTTACTCCAAGACAGTGTGCATCCCCCAACATATTACACGTTTTGTTTTGAATGGACAAAACTGCATTCAGATCATATATATTTGTAAGAAATTAGAATATTATGTGGGATGAAGCTACCACTATTACCATCTGCTACTCTGCTACTCTGAGACCCTCCATTATTCAGACAAAAAAAAACAATAAAGTATTAATTTTTAAACACAGTGCTCCAATGTGTCCAATCTGAGCACTTTTGGTTTGCCAGAATAAATGCTTCACCCATAATACTGTCAAGACAGGAGCATATGCGGCTATAATTATGGAAATCAAACATGAATCGAGCATGCTGGTGAAAAAACATATGTTAAGGAAGATACTTTAGTATGCAAGTAAGGTAATTAAGACATTAGTTCTAAATGAACGTTTCAACAGCTGAGTAATAAAATTATTCAGAAAATATTGAGGAAAAAAAACGCTAGTTTTCTGAAACTTCCCTTGCTGAACTACCTTCTGAAAATTGTGTATGCATTTTGAATATTTAAAAACTACAAGAAGGTGCTAGCCTTAACTATAATGAATTGACTCTGCCTGTAACATTTCTGCTTTCAGTCCAAGACCATTTGTAACACTACTGTTAAGTAAAGAAACGTCTCTTTCCTGCATTCTGTCCCCAGTGAACAGCAATTAGTCAAACCAGACAGCCTGCTTCTAGCAGCTTCAGCATAAAATAATGTGTTCTACATACCATGTGAATAAAGAAACCTGTGGTAAGTCAAGTAATATACCAAACAGTAGCATGCTTTCTTTGGATTTTACATCAGGGAACTACAGATTCACCGTGGTGTGAACCCAAACAAAAAACACACTTCAGTGCAGAGATTTTCTCATAAGAAATGCTTAAAATTACTGTATGACTCATCTGACCTTGACCTTTTGTGGGCAAAACTAAGAAGGTCTCACGAGGCAGATATTCTCTTTTAACTATCCAGACAAGGTAACTGTTTTATGCATTATTTCACAGGAGATGTTTTTTTTTTAAATATATACATACTGAAATGTGTTTCCATACATGTAGTGGTTTGACAGTACTTCTGTCCCTAATCTATGCTTTAACAGTATATGCTAGATTTCACTGACTTCTGCTTGATGAAACAGTAATTTTGCATATCTTTTCAAGACGAAGTACATGCAGTGTTCAATAGTTCTGTAGATTTATATACTGAAGGATGAATTATCCTTCAGTGAGACCTGTGAACATGCAGCCATGTGAAAGCAGCTGTCTTTCATCATTTTCCACCCAACATTGACCGACAATAAAATAATAAAACACCAGGAAAGCAACAGTCATCAATTCAGCAAACATCTGCAGTACAGTGTTACTGTTAACTCACAGAATGTAAGCAGGTCACTGTGTGTCTGTTTGACTACTGTGCTTCCTGGCTTGGTAGAGGGGGGTTGTTTTATGAATCACTAACTGATCATGATTCCAGGAGCTGGGCATGAGTCACTGTCTCCTGAGAAGACTGCAGCAATAGAATACCAGAAGTATGAAATGTGTGTGTGTGTGGGGGGGGGGGGGGGGGCTTAATAAATGATTATAACCACAAGTATTATTGTTTGTAAAGGAGCCCCCACTGCTGAGGAGGGAGGAGAAGAACAGAGAGTCAGAATATAAGGTGTATAACATAAAATGGCCAACATAGGTAAGTACTCCATTCTATTGTGCAAAGACATTGGATGAGTTGGAGTGCAATCATGGAAGAAACTTTGACTTATAAAGTCATACAAGCTTTGGTACATTAAACAGAATACCAAAAGTATGTTAGGCAGATTCTGGAGTTCATTTAAGTTTGTGTTTATAAGAAGTAGGAATAATCTGCTGACACAGATGTTGGTTAACTATCAGAAGATGAGTGAAATATGTATACTGTCTCAAAAATGAATGACATAGATTAACAAAAGAAAATATATATACCCTCCAAAGAGTGACAGTGGAGAGAAACAGAACAGAAATGCAGACACTTATAATGGCACTCTTTTTGTACCAGTCCACTTACACTATGGAGGAGACAAGTCTCTCAGCAGTGTCCTATATGTGGGAAGCATTCTGACTTTTCTAGCTGCACCTAGTGCCCTGATTACATGAGCTGACAGAGTTGCTGTTGCTTTGTAAACACAAGGGCTTTCTATATGTCCTCCAATAACTGTTCTGTAATTTCCATATTTTTTGTCACTTTTGTTTCTAAGGAAAGCTGGCATGCCCCCAATAACCTGAAGCTAAGCTTTTTTTTTTTATAAACATGAAGGGTGAGATGGTTAAAAGTCACTACAAGCTCCACAATGCAATAGAAAATAAAAGTACTACAGTTCCTCAGATCTGATTGCTGATCCCTGGCATCTTTAATTTATGTGCTTTATCAACATGACAAGGTATAACCAGTATGTTTAATAAAAGAAAACATTAACCTTCATTGCAACAGTTATAGTTTTGTCAGTTTAGCAATCTTTCTGATGGTGATAAATTGACAGCTGTGGACTTTTTGTGCAGTCTAATTATACTGCTGATATTCGCTTCTCACACTAACGCAAACAAAAAAACGTTCTCCATCAATGCTGGTGCATCCTTAGTACCTTGGTACAAGGCATGCTAAACCACTTGCAGAAATGAGTGGTGGTTCAGCCCCGACACCCACTGAATGTCCTTCTTTTAGAGTGTTACTTTGTGAATGCAGAGTGGGTAGGAAATTACAAAAAACAATCCCAACTGTGATGCTGCATTGGGTGCAGTGATATCCTCATCAGGCCCAGACAGGGCCAAGGCTAGCCCAGGCAGGTGCTAAGGCATGTCCAGCAGACACACTGGACAAGGAGCTGATGGTCAGCTATGGAAAGACAAAATAAGTGTAAAAAATAGGAACATACACAATGGCCACTTCAATTACTATATCTGGCATTGCTTTTGGAGTTAAGTAGAAAGCAGATGATCTCTTAAGTGAGGTCATGATGGGAAAGAACCTAATCTATGAGCTCCAAGTCTTTCATTTTTTTAACAAAACCCCATTTGTCATCTGTGATTTCTTCAAGTTGGTACAAATTTATATTATCTGTCTCACTCAAGAAGTCTTAAAGGGTCATTAGGATAGAAGTAAATAGCAAGCTTCTTGGTAGAATTAGCAGGGGTTTCTCAGAGGAGGAAAAATAACTGATGATTGGCTCCATTTCTTATCTACAAGAGATTCTTCTACTTACAGTTCTGATTTGGTCAACAGTCAGAAAAAGCAGGTAGCCTTAGGACACCATACAGACCCCCCACTGTGATCAAGAACCGTTTTGTCTTTCAATGGTATTCAATAATGTCTATAGAAGCCTGTCAAAAAGGGCCTATTCCTGAAAAAGTAAAGTCCAGAATAGCTTAACTCATCTTTTTCTTAAAGGACAAAAGCCAAATCCATTCCATCCGGTGCAGACATATAAAAGAGACTGTTCACCAGGTCGCAATAGTGAAATAGTCAACAGTGCAACACGCTACATGTATTCCACAGTGAAAGCCATCATATAAATTTCTCCTGAGATGGCTTGATGCCAAAATCAGGGAGCACCAACATTCTCAGGGTTTTGTCAATCAAACAGGACTGAATCTGGACATGTGAGACCAACAGTTCAGGGCTGTTCAGGGTATTAATTCCCACAGTATCGGAGACAAACTCCTTCTTGCCTGACTTCAGCCCACCTTCTTTATCAATCAACAAAGAACCAAGATGCTATATTATATGGGATTTATGTTATGCCAAACAAATAACAGAGTTTGCACCCAAAGATTTTTACAAAGAAAGATACTGTACTCATCTGGAGGTCTACAAATGGTGCATGCCTTCTTAATGGCTGAAAGCTTAGAATGAAGGCAAGACCAGTGACTTCACAACCTAAAAAGGCTTAGAGGTGAAAGGATGCACACTCCTTAAGCTATCACTCAGCCTCTACTGGCTGCGTGGCTCTGGAGAGGAAGACGCATAAAAGGCAATAGACAATGGACTACTATTTTAACGAAACTGCACAATGGACACTGCGCTGGCTCATGTGGTTCGTGACAGGCCTTATGCACAGTATTGGCATCAAACTGTACTCACTAATGATCTTCACCTATATTCACACAATGTGTCCCATGAGGGATCAAAGAATATGTGCAAGTCTTGGGGGTCATAAGACAAAACAAATACCCAGCCTGGAGTGTCTGAGTACAATCCTAAAGCAATTATAAAGGGACTTAAGGGTTTGAAGAATGTGAGCTGCAGCATACTTTAAAAGAAGAATTGTGCTCAAGCACCAAGTTACAACTTCCCAGAGTGTTTTTTTTGGGCAAACACCTCTTCTATTCTTTACTTGGACATCAGCCAAATAAACTGGTCAACCCTTGTTAGCTGAGAACATACCTCTCAAATGTCCAGATTTTCACAGAATCTCCAGATTTTTCTTTCATATTTCGGTATGCTCCTCAGAAAATTTGTGGTTTTCTGGCAAATCACTGAGGACTGAAGTCACTAAATAATGACATTCATTCGAGTTTCAGATTTCATATCCTTAGGAAAATGCACGATTATGCAAATCCCATTGTTCTATAAACTTTCTAAGTTTCTAACAACAATATTTAAAATCTATCCCTATTTGTGGCCCTTTGTATCCCCATTATTTTAGGCTTTGCCCTAATTTCTTGCACTGAGGTTGAGAGGTATGACTGAGAGGGATCTCAAAGCTGATAATGAAGTGGAGACAAACTAAATGGAAAACATTTTGGAGCAGTATTAGGCTGATACCTGTCCTCCTGCTCCTTGCTTGTACTAGCTACACTGCAAAGCTGCCTTTCTTTTTGCACTGACAAATGTCTTCCCGTGTCTCATTTGTCTTGTACACGGACTGCCCATCTGTCACTGCAGCAACTACTGTGCCTTCTTCAGGTTGTACAAACAATACGAGTACTGGTCTTAGCAGGTGAGCTCACAACTGTAATGATACTTAGAAGCTTTTTTCCTCTGTATCAAGCAGCTGAACTTTCCTACAAGGCACACTAACGCATAAATTCAAATTGTCTGAACACCAAGAATAAAATGGGGATCATGGGGCCAAGCATGCTGTCATAGGCCCAGCATGTAGGACCTGCAAGAAACCCCAGGTGCAGGACCTAAACAGTAGAAGAAATGTACTGATAAGATGAATACAAGGAAAGATATCACAACTGCTATCCGCAGAGGGTTCTCACAGTAAGACACGTACATTAAATGCATTAATTGCTAGTCAACAGTGCATTACATTATTTCATATTTGGACAGCTGATGAAAGATAAATGACCCACAAAAAAAAGAAAACAACAGATTCCATCTTTAACAACTGATGTAAGCGCACACCAGGAAATCAGTCTGGCTGATTACTGTTAAGATGTGTAAAGCTCTGAAAAAGTTGAACGCTGAGAATAGAAACAGAGTGCAAGTAATAAGAGACAGAACTGCTGGCAGGAGAGAAGTGGGGAAGTGACAGGCTGCACAATGAGAAAAATACATCAGAAAGGGATATTGAAAGCACAGGGCTGTGTACAAAGCATGTTAATTATATTTTATCCATCAGTAATCTACAAATAAATCTAACATTATCATAGTGACTGTTTAGTTCATGTTTCAAAATTACAGTTTAAAAGAACAAAAATCCACCACAAATGTACAATCATCAATAACATTTGAAGATGATGCACTCTAAAAAAATTTCCCAGCCTGCATTACTGGTTTACATTCTGTTTCTGAAAAACTTCTCAGTAGACATATGACTGAATGACTGTGACTACAAAGCTCCACATTTGCTTCAGGGGTAGAAAGAATGGCTCCCTACTGAAATGCTGTTACTCATAATGCCCAATGTCAAAATAATAAAAAAAGATTGAAAATCCAGGAGAAAAGTGAACCTTGAACATTGTTCCTCTCCTTTAAACTTCTATTTTGCATGAATGCAAGCCCTGCTGTATCCACCAATATGGGGAGCAAGCACTCCACAACCTCCAGCTTATGTATACCAACTCTGAGATTGCCATACCTTGGAGAAATGGGAATATTCCATTTACCAATGACAAATAAACGCATATTTCAACACTCTAGGAAAATACAACTGCTAAATCTCTGGTCATGTGACTTCTTCATTCCCTTCTTCCATCTTCATACTTTGCTATGACTCAGTTTTTGATTGTGATTCTTTCAAGCATGTCAGTTCTGATTTCCACACTATATATAATGCATGCATATACTGCGTTTTTCACCTGCTCTATATGTCATGTGATTTATCTATTGCCTTTATTCTCTCAAGCCAACAGTGATACTCACTTTGTATTTAATACATATGATGCAGTGCATTTTCTCATTCACTCGGTCATATAACTATTGTGTTTTCCCTCAGCTGGAAATGAAATGGATCTGATGGGATCAGTGCTCTACACGGTTAACAAATTCAAAATAAAATAAACTAAATAAATAACTAAATAAAAATCCCAGGTAAGACTTGATATATATGTCAGTTTTGAAGCCATTCAGACTCTGTGTTTTGGGGCTCACTCTTTTGGATCTTGACATTTAAAAAGGCTACCAGGAAAAACTAAATGATAAAGTAGATTGACTCCAATACTGCATGCTTTTGGTTGTCAGCTAGTGTGGGGTGCTGAGACTAAATCTGAAGTACTGCAAACTGCACATGAGTAGGTCATAATACATCCAAATACTTTTTCAGATGCTACACTGAGCTGTTGTTGCCCTCATTTTATCATCACTCATTTGAAGGCAGATGTCTCCACAATTGCAGGCTATGCTATCCAGGTCTCCTTTTCTAATCAGCAAAAAATAAGTAGTCAACTAATCAATCAGTGTCCTGGTCTGCCAGAATCCAAGAACTGTAGTTCATATTTTTGCCAAGCCTTAAACACACTTACTAAAGAAAGAATTATCATAAATGGACAGGACTGTTTAAACTGAGTTTTACAGCTGAGTGCATTTAAAGCTGTTTTTCCACTGTACTCACTTTTCTTACATTACTGCTCACTTAGCATGCATGTCTGCATACAAATGTGGGTGTCTGTTAATAGCTTTCACACATTTTCAAACAGCAGGGGCCCTTAGATTTTTGTAATGTATGTACAAAGAAATGTCATGCTTGGTTATTGTGCTACACAACACAGAGGAAAACCTGACCATTATAAATCAAAAGCTTCAGAATTTATATGCATCATGTTAGGTGCTGAAAAGTCTAAATGTTTTATGAATTTCGACTGAGCACACAAGAATAAGTGCATCATTTATTGCTTTATGTTTCTGCTAAATGTCAATGGCATTCATATGAACCACGTGAATTATACCTTCAACTCCAAAGGCAATAATGAGGGAAAAACAATTATCGATACCCATTTTCCTGGCTTCAGACAAAACTGTCAGTAATGTATTATACCGCTTTTTTTAAAACAAAAAAATAGTTGGCAGGTATCTAATGAACTTGAGAGAGATTCTTTACGAATTTCAAGGCAAAAGCTCATTCACACACAGGAAGATCTGCCCATGGCAGTATGAAGCAAAGTTCGGAGATGGCCCGAGAGTCAACTGTATATAGCCAGCAGAAAAGGGAGACAGAATATCCATCGGATGTAATTTTCTTTTTAAGCTGGAAGACATACAGATAGTGTGCCTGGTATAACAGTGACAACTGGTGATCAGGTGAAATGTATCACAGGGACTTAAGAAATCTTGGTAGAGGACAGATGTATGTGCTACCACTTAACCAGTTGTAAGCCACATTAACAAAAGTAGCATAGCGTAAACCAGGGGTCTGTAGTCTACAGCTGCTGCTCCTTACATATCCTGCCAGGTATTTAGGCAGTTGGTCATTATATGTCCCTTGATGTAGTGAGGAATGTGAGCCAAACATGCAAATTTACCATGCATGTTTCTGGATACTGCCACACCTTCAAACAGCATGCACTGGAAGAGGTAAGGGAAAACTGTGCTTTACTAATGAAACAAAGGTTTTAGTTGTTGCACCATGTTATGCCTACAAGAATGACAAAATACATGATAAGAGCTCCCAGAGACACACACATGGCTAGCTGGTAGGCTAGGTTGTAGTTAAACATATTTCCTCCTGATCAATCTATGGTTTTAAAAGCTGGGCTTTGGAAAAGACAATCATTTTATCCAATGTTTTATTTTTCTGCATTCTCACAATGTACATTAAGTGTTTGCTTAATTTACTGGCAGTACTCTTTTTAATATTTTGATTACCGGCTGTAGGTTCATAAAATGCTTTAATGTTTTTTTTTTTTTTTACAATGGATGTGAATGGTGAACAAACAGTTTGAAAACATTCTGAAAAGCAGTTGACTGTTCCTGCCTTTGGCCCCCAGAGATTTATGAAACCTGGCCATACAGTAACAGTTTGCATCTTAGACGTGTTTCCTACTGCTTACGAATAGGTAGCATCAGTCATTGTCCGTACCTCTGGAAGAAAAATGAATGACAAATATATTTACTGTGGTAAAACATCTTTACTAATAGTCTGAAATGCATTATGATTCTGATGAAAAAAAATGTTGCAGAATATTTACTGCTAGTATAAACCATTCAGATGTTGGTATCTCATATAAAGTAAGAATACCACTTTTTTAATTTCTCACATTAACATCATGGAAATGTGGATAAAGGTTTCCTCACAGTCTAGTATAATATATCAGATATGTTTACAGCTGTGAAGAACGGCTCAAATATGTGTTAGGAAATTACATCTAAAGCTATCTGTAAACAGGAAATTCATACTCTCATCCACATTTGCCTTTGTTATTTTTTACTTTAATTCAATTCCATAAAGTAGCTTCAGACAACAGATACCACCAACCACAAGCCTGTATGACCAGAATGCAAGACGGGAAAAGGAAGCTTCTAAGGAATCGTTGAGGGTCATATGAGTCACCAACGCCCAATACAGGGCAAACATTTAATGCTTTTTTTTTAACCAAAGTAATGTCTATAGTTTATGTGATCTCATATACTTTAAATAATGTTTCTATTCTAATTAAACATTACTGTTTCACACGCATTCTAATAACTACTGGAACTTTACAAATAAATATATATAAATGAGTAAATAAGTGTATTAAAAGGCATTGCATACCAATATTGTTTACCAAAAGTTTTGTACTGGTAGCTGGCTTACATTTATGATTTGAAGAAAAGACTTCAGACTATTTGAACAAATTTTACGAAATTTATTAAAGAAACACATTCATAAAGCATTTTTTACATATTTTCTACCAAACTCTATAAGCAGTTCATTTTTTTCCTTTGTCTGTTTTGAGGAAGATGGAGTAATGCAGATTATTTGTATCTGCATGTCTTTTAGAAAATGTGTAATTCCATTCCATTTCCTCATTGCAATAATTATATTTTGCTTTGAACATGTAAAACAGAATCCTCGTAACCTATCACTGCCCTCTTTTATTTCTGGTATTCCATATATTCTGTTGCTAATATTTCTTCTCCACTTTCCAGATTTTCCAGTTTAACAATTAAATTATCCTGCTGTTTTAATTTCCTGTCTAAAAACAAATGGACATTCTCTCACTGATGTAATCTAGCACTCATGTTGAATCACATTCTTTTTAGAATTTTAACTTGTTTTTGCAATTTTTTTGAACAAAACAAATTTTAGTTTCAAACTGCTGTACTTTTGAGGTTATGTACTACAAATCAATACTTCTTTTAAGACAGACAATTAATTATGTCACTCCTTGATGAGAAGACTTTGGAGCACTTATTTTTGTAGAATCAAATTAACTGATATAATTTCCTTTGTTATGATTTTCCAATTTGTGCTAAAATAATTTTCAGCTGTCAAAGGAAATTATTTTGAAGAATTATTTATCCAGGTATTGTCAAGTTTTCTTCTCACTTATGCAAGACATCTCATGGAAACTTTTATTTGACAACTATTTTGAAAGGAACTCAAGAATATCTTTTTAATTTGTATAATGCATTATGGTAACACCTCCTATAATCTCTGAAAGGGCACTCTAAGGGGTATGTGAAAGAGGTTATGCTTAACAACCTTATCTATTTATATGACTATTATGGTTTACGATTAATGGTTCACTGCATTGTGCAGTTATGGAAATTAAAACAATTAAGACCACTATTTTGTATCCAGTCATTGGTTTGTGTAGATAAGATGTGAAATCATCATCCGTCTGCTTGAGTTGGTGATGGTGGTAGACAATATAAATTCAAAGCTACTTCTTGACTATAAGCAGAAGATTCTTTACATATTACTGGCCAGATTTCATCTTATTAGTATAAACATCACTCAGAGTTCCCCATTGAAAATGGTGTAGATAACGGCATCTTCCCAGTCAACAAAATTAACTAAATTGATATGCACATGTGTGTTTGCATGTATGCATGCACTAGAGGCTATTTGCTGGGTTAGAAAATCTATTTTATTATGTTGTGTATTCTGTATGTTACAGCAAAAACCTTACAATCAGTCCAGTATGGATGTAAATACACGCAACAGCGCAGGTAATGTGGAACATCTAAAAAGCTTGCACTGAAATTAGATATTTGCATCTCCAAAAGAGGAAGTTTCATTATAGAGTAGGGACTCTTGACAGTCTTGACCAGAAGGAAGTGTGGAGTGCTAGGACTCTACGTGTAGATTTATTGCAGGAAAGCCAAGAACGGAACTATGGATACTTGGATATTACCGGGGTCTTCATTTTGATTGCAGTGAAAGTGCTAGGCCTGCCTAAATTAAACTGGAGTAATAAATCTGTGGAATGCCAGAAATTGATGTAGTTCCTTGAGAGACTTTAAGTTGAACAGTATGTAAGCAGAAATTATACTCTGTAAAAATATATAGACTTTAAATAACCTGCACTTAAAAAAGTCATACTTTGGCATGTATACACTCCACTGATGTTTAGGCAGACATGATTTAGTCAATATGCATGGAGCAGCACTGTTGGACTGTAGCCTTTAAATGCCGGACGTCTTGAAGTTAAATGACCAACATACTAAGGTAACTATTAATATTTTCGGTGTTTGCAAAACTTCCAAAGAGAGGAAAGTAAATTGACTTTTCTTTTTTCCTGTTCTGTGACTGAACTGTTCCACTTTGCAACATGAAGACACCTGTACAGACCTTGGTGCAAACCACCACAAATATTAGGCAGCATGTCATGGCTGTTTAGAGGAGGAGTGTGGACCTAAAGGAAATGAGTGAAGTCACTGGCAAACATATGCTCAATCTCTATGAATAAACAAGTCTGACAGCTGGAGTACTAATTACCTCAGTTAACACCCAGCAACTAAAGAAACTGGGTGGTGATGATGGCACTGAAGCATGTCTTGTTGCTTTTGAGGCATACACCATCCAAGATAAAATAGAGCTTACACTCCACCAAAATGCTACAACTCCCATTTTATAGGAGAAACCCTCGAGGCCTATATGGGCATGAATGTTATTGGCTACATGGGCCTTCAAGAGCTAAAAAATGAACTGCTACATAGGGTTGGTGTGTCTTCTGAAACAAATTCTTGAAATTTCATAACTGGAAATTCCTTTCAAGTAAAAATTGTAAGAACTTAAATGCCTGGTGTAAATTCTGTTTTAAATTTATGGTTATAACCAGAAGTGAATTGTAATGTACAGCATAGTAATTTATGTTAATGGGCTTTTCAGTGTGACCCTAACAGTATTCATAAATTGGATGTGCTAATTAAAAGGTTGGATGTTGCAGTGATGTAGCGGTTAGTGTTGTCGCATCACACCAAGAGATTCTCTGGTCTGATTTTCGTCTGGGGTGCCTTCTGTGTGGAGTCTGCATATCCTCCCTGCATTTGTCTGGGTTTCCTCTGGGTGCTCCAGTTTCCTCCTGCATTCCAAAGACATGCAGTAGGTGGATTGAACACTGTAAATTGGCCCTAGGTGTAAGTGTGTGTGTGTGAGCGAGTGTGTGGTACACCCTCTGAGGAGGTTTGTGCCTCAGACTAGCAACCTGACCCCGTAAAACCTGTACCTGCTATGGAAATGAGTGCTGAAGGGTGCTGGTTGCCTGATGTGCTGTATGCAAGTGAGAAAATCCAGGATTGAGGAATTAAAAGTTTACGGGATGATAAAGCATTGCATAAAACTGTGAAATCTAAGCATCTAAGGAAAAAATTTGCAGAAGCCTATGAACACATTACACTGTCAGCAACTAAAATAATCTGTTTCAGGTGTAGGAAGAAGAAGCACAGTGTTAAAACTTGTTTAATTAAGAATGACGAACAACAATGCGACTTCTAGTCAACATATCGGTGACATTAGCATGCTGGTGAAAAACATGTAAATGTCCTGCCTGTCAAAAGTATGATTTCTAACCAACATGTTGACAATGAAAATGTACTGACAGAATGTGATATGTTAACTGCTAGGAGAGTAAAAACAGTACATTTATGCCACTGTTTATTTAACCAATGTATGTTACTGGTGGATGGCAAAAAACGAAGAGGCTACAAGTCAGCATGTTGCCAATAGTTAAGGAACATTATACCCATACACATAAAATAAATGACAAAGAGGAAAGAGGAAGTGCTATATGTTCATGAAGATAGGAAGAGGCATTATATAATACATGTAGAAATGAAAATCTGTTGGATAAAATGCTACCCCATACTCCTTTAGTACCTTATTGAACATGTTTTCATAACAGGATAAGACTTTTTCTTGTTCAATGCAGTCTTGAAATTGTAGGGCAAAGGATCATAGTTAAATTTTTACGGTCAGAATACACATCTAGGAAAAATGGGAGGGGGCAGGCAATGGCAGTTTGACCCACTATCATGAACGCACAATCCTGAATACAGCACTGGCAAAAATGGAGGGGGGGGTATGCAATAGCAGCTTGACACATGGATAAAAACACAAAGTAAACAGAAACAGATAGGTGTAGAAACTTCAAAAGAAACTAAAATCTGGCTATGGCTGGAAGCAACAGAAAAACCTGGTGTTATCAGAAATCTACAACTGTGTCTTACTGATTCTTACGAGAAAAAGCAGAAGAGGTGCTTAAAAAGATGAAAGACAATGCAAAATCTGTGCAAACAGTAAAATATTTTCTTCAGGTACAACCCCAGTTAATGAAACAAGTCAGGCAAATATTGAAAAAAGAACCCATAATATGCATGATATAAAACCTTGCCAGAAGAATTATTTTTATTTTTTCTCCACTCAACCCATGGTCCAATGCCTGAATTTGAGCTGGGACCAGCAAGGATCTTATGGATATACTGGGGGTCACCGATCTCCTTCTTTAAACTATTTTTTTTGCTATTTGACCTATGCAGTTTCTCTCCTACCTCCTTTGCAGACCCCATGGTTTCATCTGAGGGATAGGCATGCATTAGAGACATGTGCTGCTTTGCCTGTTTTTTACCCCTTTGAACCATACCTCCTAACAAGCAACATCCCTAGCCTCCACCAGGGATCACCCTCTCTGCAAGAGATGATAATGTGCATCCCTCCCTGCAGCTTTGTCAGTTTCCTGGGCCACTAATCAAACCCAAATCAATTGGGCTGTAGTCAGCGGTTTATCCTTCTACTACATCACAGTGGCATTGCCAGAAGATAATGACTATTAAATGATTGAAGGATGGAGGGGAATAACTATAACAACAAACTCCAAAGCTGAATAAAGGGTGCCTGAACAGAGTTCTAGGTTTTCTCTGTCAAATTAAATTGGAGGGCTAGTCAGAAACAGGACTCCGAACAGAAGGTACTTGAAGAGACAGAAATTACTGAGGTAGAAGTAAAAGAATTGCAAAAAACAAAAGCAGATCGAAGTCACTGGCATGAGTTGCCATTTCTAGAGGTAGGAGCAGGATAGGAAGAAGAAACAATATCCTCTACCTCACATCAATGTACTCAAGAATGTGCACCTAACTTTAAAGATTTTATGGAAACACAATAGAAGGGCCATATATTAAGCAAGGGCAGTGAAAATAAAGAGAGAAGAATGCAAAACAGAGGAATAATCTGGATGCATACCATACCCCTAATTTGAGTTAAAGAATGACTTGCTATACAGGGTGAACAAGGAGGAAGAGGAAAACAGTACAGCTGTGTACACTTACCATAAATGTACATTCACTGCTGCAGCCATCACCGGTGGGGTTATCCCTGCTGTGGTAGCCCTCAGCCGGCCCGAATACCAGAGTCAATGTTGTTCTGTGTCAGCTGCTGTCGCTTGCTGGCTGACATCAGGTCATCAGTGCTATAAAGGAAGGCAGCCAACATCAGGACATCAGTGTTTCTTGCCCTAACCAGTCAGAGGCCCAAGTAAATAAGGTGAAGGGGTCCTGGTGGCTACAATCCACTGTTACAAACTTATGTCTCCCTAAAGAAAGAAGATATAAGGGGGAAGGAGGGTGGGAAACCAGGACTGCAACAGTGAATGCACTCAGACATCTACATTTATGGTAAATGTACACAACTGTACTATGTTCTTTGTGTTTCACTGTTGCAGTCATCACCTGTGGAAGGATTCCCAAAGCTGAGAAGAGGGGTGGTAGGCTCAGTAAGAGACCTAGAAATGGGTCAGCATGCCCTGCAGAACTGCAGAGGCAAACCCTGCCCTAACCTTAGAAAATAGAAGTAGATGGTAATGCTTTGTTAAGGTATGGACAGATGTCCAGGTGGCAGCTTCCAGGATGTCCTTGGTGGGAACTCCTCTGAGGAATGCTGTGGAAGTGGAGGCTGCCCTCGTGGAATGGGTTCAAATAGACCTGGGGGTGGGGGTTCCCATGCAAACTGTAGCAGAAATGGATACAGTGTGATATCCATTTGGAAATGGTCTGTTTGGAAATGGGCTTCCCCTGTGCTCCTGGGGCAAAGCTGACAAGAAGTTGGTCTGTATTCCTGAAGGGTTTAGTATGGTCCAGATATTATCTGAGCTGTCTGTGCACATCTAGTGAGTGCAGAATTCTTTCCCCCTTGTTTTGAGGGTTAGGAAAGAAGGTGGTTAGATGTATGGCCTGGTTGAGAGTTACATCAGATACCACCATCGGCAAAAAAGAGGGATTGGTCCTCAGGGGAGACACTGTCTGCATGGAAGATGATGAAGGGCTCAATGGCCATCAGTGCCTGTAGCTCTGAAACCCTTCTGGCTGACGTGATAGCTAGGAGAAATGCAGTCTTCCATGAGAGGTACCTTAGTTCTGCTGAAGCAGCATGTTCGAAGGGAGGTAAAGTAAGTTTTTCCAAAACATAATGCGGGTCCCAGGCTGGAGTGGGTGGCCTTCTGGGAGGTCTGATATTAGAAGCCGAGGAATTGTTTAATCAAAGGATGTGAAAACAGGGGCTGTTCTGTATCAAAATGAGCTGAAATGGCCGAGGCATGGATTTTAATAGAGGAGAAGGAGATGCCACTATTATGTAGCTCCGCTAGGTAGTCTGGGGTAAGAGGGATGGAAGGTTGAGAAATATTGCCCCCTCTGGACTGGCCCCAGGAGCAGAACCTTTTCCATTTTCTTGCATAGGATTTTCTGGTGCTGGGCCTTCTGGCCTCTGTGATGATGTCTAGGACCTGTTTGCTTAAGAGGGGCCCCTTGTTTGCCTTTAGAGTATAAGCCATGCTGATAGTTTGAGAGTCTGCAGGTCTGGGTGTAGCACCCCCCCCCTTGAGTTAAGAGGTCTGAGATCAGGGGAAGCTGCCTGGGAGGCTGTAAGGTCAGGCTGTACAGTAAGAGGTACCAATGTTGCCTATGCCAATCTGGAGCAATGAGGATGGCCTTTGGCCTCTCCTCTCTTATTTTGATCAGAACCTTGGGGATAAGAGGCACAGGACGGAATGTTTATACAAAAAGGGTGTTACAAGGGAAGGTGAAGGCATCCACCTTCCAGGCTAGGTGGTGATACTCCCTGGTACAGAATTTTTTCAGCTGATGGTTGGGATGCGAAGCAAAGAGATCCACCTCCAGAGTCCCCCACACCTGAGTAATCTGCAGAAAGATTTTTCTGGGGAGTTGCCATTCGTGGGGGTCCAGAAGGTTTCTGCTTAAGTGGTCTGCCAGGGTGTTGTTGATCCCTGGTAGGTATTGTGTGATCAGATGTAGTCCCATGGAAGAGGCTGTCAACCACAGGTTCATGGCTAGCCTGCACAGAGGGTAGGATTGGGTCCCTCCCTGTTTGTTGATGCTCCACATTCTGTGGTGTTGTCTGTTTTGGTAAGGAGAACCCCTGGCTTGAGATGGGGTTAGAAGGATGTCAGAGCTTTTTGTACTGCCATCATTTCCTTCTGGTTGATGTGTAGGGGAAGGTGCTGGGAATCCCAAAGACCTTGGGTGCACCTGCCTTCTAGGTGAGCACCCCAAGCTATGTCTGAGGCGTCGGAGGTAATGGTTTGCCCAGTTGGGCAGAGGGTGAAGGGAAAACCCTTGTTCTGGGCACAGGACCCTGCCCACCAGAGAAACTCGGCCCTTATACAGGGGATCAGAGGGAGAGAGGTCTCTAGAGGCTGAGTGCTGACACGAAAGGTTCTTTAGGTACCACTGAAGTTTTCTCAGGTGAAGCCTAGCCAGAGGAATTAGAAGGATGCAGGATGCTATGTACCCTAAGGCTTGCAGGAACTTCCTTACAGTGAGGTGACTTTTGGAAGCCAGCTGTGTAAAGTAGAGAGGCAGGAAGCTCTGCTTCTCTGGGGATAGGAAGGTCATCTGGGATGCTGTATTTAGCAGAGCTCCCAAGAAAACGATCTCCCTGGAGGGAGTTTGATTTGATGTCTTCTCATTGATGGTGTAACCTAAGGAGGTTAGGAGGGCTTTGACAAACAGGAGGTCCTCAAGGAGCTTTTCTTTGTAAGAATCAAAAAAACGAGTCCAGAGTACAGTCAAGTGCAGCAAAAAATGTACAAAGGTAGAAGTATAAACTGCACCTAAACTTACAGAGCAGAAACTTTAATAAAACAACAAAAAAGCAAAGGTAATCGCTTTCACGACTCACAGGTCGCTTCTTCACACAATTGTACTTGTTAAAAACATTCATTTAAATAGTAGCTTACCATCACAGCTTAAAATCATTAACCAATTAACTAAGCTAATAATTTAATAAGATACTAAAAAAGAGAGGGAAAAATCTCAGAAACTTTTATAAAAGACATCTTAAAAACAAATATGTTAAAAACAAAAACTGATTATAAAGTAGTATATAACCACTTGTGTACTTTTGATGAAGCTGTCAATAGTGTTGCCGATATTTCATTATCTCAAGAGTTACTCTCTTGGAACTGGGAGTTAGTTGGAGGAGAATTTGTATCCCTGAGAAATGATCTTTAAGACCCATTGGTCCTTTGTTACAGAAAACCACTTCTCTTTGCAGAGGGAGTGCTTCTTTCCTACTTTTTGGTGAGTGAAAAGAGGGCAGAGGGGGAAAGGGAGTCATTGAGGGATTTTGCCATACAGGGATGGCTTAGAACTCCCTGCCTTTGGAGCAGAAGCAGTCCACTGTTTGGTTCTCTGTGGTCCCTGGGATAGGAGTCTTGGTGGTCTGTCCATGTGGGGCTTACTTTGCCCCTGTCTGCTAGGTGTGGGAAAGGAACAGTGTTTTGAGGGAAAATTCTTGCTGAACCTAGGAGGTTGTACCTGAAGAAAATCTTTGACTGTTTGCACAGATTTTGCATTGTCTTCCATCTTTTTAAGCACTTCTTCTGCTTTTTCTCCAAACAAGCAGTCCTTATCCAAAGGTGCATCAAGTAATTTAGATTTGACATGATCAGGGAGAGGATGTTCTTTCACCATGCATGTCTTCTAATGACAGATCCTGACACTGCTGCCCTGCTTGAGGCTTCTAGGGCATCATATCTGCAGTGTAAAGAGTGTTTAGCCACTTGACAAGTAGAGTGCAGTAAATATGTTAGCTCTTTTGAAATGGCACAGTCAGAAAAGGTAGAAATCTTTTGTTTTAAAAGTTCCAAAGTGTGTTGTTGATATTTTAACATGTAGAACTGACAGTTGAGTGCCCTGATAGCTAAGGTTGCAGAGGTGTATACTTTTTTACCCCATCTGTCCAGAGCTCTGGAATCCTTATCAGAAGGAACAGGATTCTTGGCAGAACTAGCCTTAACTCTTTTTTGTCCCTGTGCAATAACCTTTGGGTCTGCAGCAGGATTTCTGAACAGGTATTTGTGAGAGTCCGGTACACTGTAGTACCTGTCAGGTTTTCTGGGAGCAGGCGGGAGGGCATCAGGAGTTAAGCTGGAATGGATTTCTCTGCATCTTAATCATCATAAGCAGTAAGATGCTGCTGTTCCTCTTCAAAATTTGAAAAATCAGACTCCTCAGAATCCTGTTCTGTCAGTATTTCAGGGGAAGGGTCTATTTTCCTTTTCGAAGGTGCAGTTTGACTACCCTTGATAAGGGTGATAAAATCCTCCACATTTTAAGCATTTGAGCTTGGGTGGTGGAGGAGGGCTAAAATGGCTGGAGGTAATTTTCTTAGGAGTGGCCCTGCCTCTATGCCTAAGAGTATCCATCGGTCTGAGAGAAATGATAGTCGAAGGAAAGGATGTCGGTTTTAGTTTAGATTTGGTAGTGCAAAAGACTTCCTTGGAAGCCAGTGCCTGCATCTCAGCTCTGGGCCCAACTGAAGCAAAGACAACCAAAGGCTTGGAAGACGAAGACGATTTCTGAGGCATACCGGACTCCAAAAAGGTCTCAGCAGAGGCATGTGAAGGTATCAAATTGGGTATCAGGGGCTGCAAAGGCACCTCACTGAATTCCGGAGAACTGATGACCTGCTTAGCAGTGGAGTCATCGAAAGGTTTGGCCTTGTGTGATCTGTCTCTATCTTTATCCTTACATTTTTTTCTGAAAGTCTATGGATTGCTGGCTGAAGGAAGCTATTTTGGAAAATGAAGATGGAAGACGAAAATACCTGGATATGAAAAGAACTCTATGATGAACGGTTCTCTTGTTAAAGAGGCCACAGAACTGGCAATGGGGGACATCGTGGTCTGGGCCTAAACAAGTGCTGCAGTAAGAGTGGAAGTCTCGTTGTGGTATTTGCTTTCAACAGATGAGACAACTGTTAACTTTTTTGGACATTAGTTAATGCAAGAAAAAAGGATCCTCAATGGGCTACTTAGCTTTAGAGGTTTTCAGCTGTAATTCGAACTCTGGTAGCGACCGACCAGCACACTTGTGAACTGCTACTGCTACGGGCTCCATGTCAAGAAAGACTGATATATAATGACATCGGCTGCCTTCCTTTATACCACTGACGACCTGACGTCAGCCAGCAAGCGACAGCAGCTGACGCAGAAAAACATTGACTCTGGTATTTGGGCTAGCAGGGGGCTACCACAACAGGGATAACCCACAGGTAATGACTGTAACAGTGAAAAATGAAGAGCATCTACATAAACTGTTTGTTCCAAAGCCTTTCAGAACAGATGCAATGATGCCAGCAAATAGCTATATTTTGAGAAGACTGTTTTATGTTTAGATGTTTTTCAGTTTAGATATTTCAGAGTTTAAGTATTTTGCTGCTGATATTTTTAGGGCAGTACTCATAATTTGGAGCTATGCAGATGCATAGAATGCATCCATGAGCAATGGCACTAGGTGGATATGCAAATAAGGTTACATTAACTTAGTTGCATTGAATATGGAAACATGAAGCAAATTTTATAATCATGCCCTTTTATTCTAAAGCTGTAAAATATCTATACACCATCCATTTGTACATGCAAACTATTTTGCAGTTTTGTAAATAGTATGTGCATAGGCATGTCATGTGCAAGCATGGTTCAGCGCAGTCACACTTTTTTTTTTAGTGAAAGGGGTTAGAGTAGTCCTTTTGTGGCGACCGTGATGGTTTTATTGAAGAGCAGAAAGAGGGTGACAAGAAAGACTGATAAAGAGTAAACAACCAATTAGGGGAAAACACAAGGGAAACATCAAGAGAGTTTCAGCTGGATGAGGTGGGAGAGGACTGGCACTACATTTCTGTTGGGGGATAGATCCCCCCCCCCCATTTTTCAGAATGTTTTATTTTTTTTAAGAGGGTAGTGTGGGTGGGAAATAGCGAAGAGGGTACAGAGGAACTGGTAAGGGAAGAAGTACTGAGAAGTTCTCACTTGTGTACCTAGTCCACAGAGCCTCTAACATGTCCACTGCCAGATAGTGTTACAATGGAGCTCCCCTGTGTTGGTGTGGTGCTCAGCACCAACTGGGCAAGCATGTCTTCAACTGACATAATTTTCCTGTCCACTATCTCTTTCAGTACATCCTCAACCAAACTCAGAAGTCCCCATTCAGTGAGGCTTTCCAGGCTGCCACATGTCAAAATGCTGCAGAACTGGAGCCTCCAATCTGACCCTGTGAGAGCAGCCCCAGACAGGCAGGAAGTATCTCTCCCGAGCCTGGGATGTGTGTGCCTGGAGGGCTTATGAGGGATTTTGAATCTATATAAAGAAAAAATGAAATGGGAGAGTAGCGAAACAAGTAAAAAGAAACGAATATGCAAAACATTAAATAAATGAGATAAAAAGGGTGGGGAGAGACAAAACAGAAAACAAGCACAATAAATCAACACAATACTGTTGTAATGCAAGGCATAAAGTCAATAAACCATTCAGAAAAATATCTTTGTTGATGTCATGTTGTGTACGGGAAGTGCTTATGTATACACTTTGTGGTAGTGATAGGAGAAGTGCTTATGGAACTTGGGCAAATGTTTATGAGTAGTGCTTATGCATGCTTATAATGAACTGAAATTTTTTTTGTGTTTCAATTCCACACTTTTCAAAAACATTTTACTGTACAGACTCATCAAAATTAAAAGAAATGACTAACTGTTGCAGTTAATCATGCAGAAAAATGACAGCACAGCACCTTTTCCTTCATCTGCTCCTGTCTTCCTTGGAATTCCTTTCAGCTACAAAGATATAGCAGCAGTTGCTTGCAAGGTTACCACTGAAATTGTTTCTAAAAGCATCACTGTACTGCTGCTTATGCTACCCTGAATTAAGTGTAATCATTTCTGCTATGGTTAGTTAGGTAATAAATATCTTATGGACAGCTGCTACTCTTAACAGAAGATTCCACCAGTATCTTGACAAATCTCTTTCCTTGTTGAGAATTGTATTGTACTTCTTCCTAAGCTATAAATGAAAGAGAAAAGGATAATCTTGTTTACCTGCTTTTGACTGTATTCTGCAAATACACGTACGTATTATACTCCCTGTAGTCACAGATACACGTATGTATTATACTCCCTGTAGTCACAGATACACGTATGTACTATACTCCCTGTAGTCACAGATACACGTATGTATTATACTCTCTGTAGTCACAGATACACGTATGTATTATACTCTCTGTAGTCACAGATACATGTATGTATTATACTCTCTGTAGTCACAGATACATGTATGTATTATACTCCCTGTAGTCACAGATACATGTATGTATTATACTCCCTGTAGTCACAGATACATGTATGTATTATACTCTCTGTAGTCACAGATACACGTATGTATTATACTCTCTGTAGTCACAGATACACGTATGTATTATACTCTCTGTAGTCACAGATACACGTATGTATTATACTCCCTGTAGTCACAGATACATGCATGTATTATACTCCCTGTAGTCACAGATACATGTATGTATTATACTCCCTGTAGTCACAGATACACGTATGTATTATACTCCCTGTAGTCACAGATACACGTATGTATTATACTCTCTGTAGTCACATATACATGTATGTATTATACTCTCTGTAGTCACAGATACACGTATGTATTATACTCTCTGTAGTCACAGATACATGTATGTATTATACTCCCTGTAGTCACAGATACATGTATGTATTATACTCTCTGTAGTCACAGATACACGTATGTATTATACTCTCTGTAGTCACAGATACATGTATGTATTATACTCCCTGTAGTCACAGATACACGTATGTATTATACTCTCTGTAGTCACAGATACATGTATGTATTATACTCCCTGTAGTCACAGATACATGTATGTATTATACTCTCTGTAGTCACAGATACATGTATGTATTATACTCTCTGTAGTCACAGATACACGTATGTATTATACTCTCTGTAGTCACAGATACATGTATGTATTATACTCCCTGTAGTCACAGATACATGTATGTATTATACTCTCTGTAGTCACAGATACATGTATGTATTATACTCCCTGTAGTCACAGATACACGTATGTATTATACTCTCTGTAGTCACAGATACACGTATGTACTATACTCCCTGTAGTCACAGATACATGTATGTATTATACTCTCTGTAGTCACAGATACACATATGTATTATACTCTCTGTAGTCACAGATACATGTATGTATTATACTCCCTGTAGTCACAGATACATGTATGTATTATACTCTCTGTAGTCACAGATACATGTATGTATTATACTCCCTGTAGTCACAGATACACGTATGTATTATACTCTCTGTAGTCACAGATACACGTATGTACTATACTCCCTGTAGTCACAGATACATGTATGTATTATACTCTCTGTAGTCACAGATACACATATTATACTCCCTGTAGTCACAGATACACGTACGTATTATACTCCCTGTAGTCACAGATACATGTATGTATTATACTCCCTGTAGTCACAGATACATATATGTATTATACTCTCTGTAGTCACAGGTACATGTATGTATTATACTCCCTGTAGTCACAAATACACATATGTATTATACTCCCTGTAGTCACAAATACACGTATGTATTATACTCCCTGTAGTCACAGATACACATATGTATTATACTCCCTGTAGTCACAGATACACGTATGTATTATACTCTCTGTAGTCACAGATACACGTATGTATTATACTCTCTGTAGTCACAGATACACGTATGTATTATACTCCCTGTAGTCACAGACACACATATGTATTATACTCCCTGTAGTCACAAATACACGTATGTATTATACTCCCTGTAGTCACAGATACACATATGTATTATACTCCCTGTAGTCACAGATACATGTATGTATTATACTCTCTGTAGTCACAGATACATGTATGTATTATACTCCCTGTAGTCACAGATACATGTATGTATTATACTCTCTGTAGTCACAGATACATGTATGTATTATACTCTCTGTAGTCACAGATACATGTATGTATTATACACCCTGTAGTCACAAATACACATGTATTATACTCCCTGTAGTCACAGATACACGTATGTATTATACTCCCTGTAGTCACAGATACACGTATGTATTATACTCTCTGTAGTCACAGATACACGTATGTATTATACTCTCTGTAGTCACAGATACACGTATGTATTATACTCCCTGTAGTCACAGATACACGTATGTATTATACTCCCTGTAGTCACAGATACACGTATGTATTATACTCCCTGTAGTCACAGATACATGCATGTATTATACTCTCTGTAGTCACAGATACACGTATGTATTATACTCCCTGTAGTCACATATACATGTATGTATTATACTCTCTGTAGTCACAAATACACATGTATTATACTCTCTGTAGTCACAGATACACGTATGTATTATACTCTCTGTAGTCACAGATACATGTATGTATTATACTCCCTGTAGTCACAGATACACGTATGTATTATACTCCCTGTAGTCACAGATACACATATGTTTTATACGCCCTGTAGTCACAGATACACGTATGTATTATACTCCCTGTAGTCACAGATACATGTATGTATTATACTCCCTGTAGTCACAGATACACATATGTTTTATACACCCTGTAGTCACAAATACACATGTATTATACTCCCTGTAGTCACAGATACACGTATGTATTATACTCTCTGTAGTCACAGATACATGTATGTATTATACTCCCTGTAGTCACAGATACACATATGTTTTATACACCCTGTAGTCACAGATACACGTACGTATTATACACCCTGTAGTCACAGATACACGTACGTATTATACACCCTGTAGTCACAAATACACATGTATTATACTCCCTGTAGTCACAGATACACGTATGTATTATACTCACTGTAGTCACAGATATACATATGCATTATACACCCTGTAGTCACAAATACACATATGTATTATATTCCCTGTGGTCACAAATACACATATGTATTATACTCTCTGTAGTCACAGATACATGTATGTATTATACTCCCTGTTGTCACAGATACACATATGTTTTATACACCTTGTAGTCACAGATACACGTATGTATTATACTCCCTGTAGTCACAGATACACGTATGTATTATACTCCCTGTAGTCACAGATACACGTACGTATTATACACCCTGTAGTCACAAATACACATGTATTATACTCCCTGTAGTCACAGATACACGTATGTATTATACTCACTGTAGTCACAGATACACATATGCATTATACACCCTGTAGTCACAAATACACAAATGTATTATATTCCCTGTGGTCACAAATACACATATGTATTATACTCTCTGTAGTCACAGATACACATATGTATTATACTCCCTGTAGTCACAGATACACATATGTATTATACTCCCTGTAGTCACATACACACATATGTATTATACTCTCTGTAGTCACAAATACACATATGTATTATACTCTCTGTAGTCACAGATACATGTATGTATTATACTCCCTGTTGTCACAGATACACATATGTTTTATACACCCTGTAGTCACAGATACACGTATGTATTATACTCCCTGTAGTCACAGATACACGTATGTATTATACTCCCTGTAGTCACAGATACACGTACGTATTATACACCCTGTAGTCACAAATACACATGTATTATACTCCCTGTAGTCACAGATACACGTATGTATTATACTCACTGTAGTCACAGATACACATATGCATTATACACCCTGTAGTCACAAATACACATATGTTTTATACACCCTGTAGTCACAGATACACGTACGTATTATACACCCTGTAGTCACAGATACACGTACGTATTATACACCCTGTAGTCACAAATACACATGTATTATACTCCCTGTAGTCACAGATACACGTATGTATTATACTCACTGTAGTCACAGATATACATATGCATTATACACTCTGTAGTCACAAATACACATATGTATTATATTCCCTGTGGTCACAGATACACATATGTATTATACTCCCTATAGTCACAGATACACATATGTATTATACTCCCTGTAGTCACATACACACATATGTATTATACTTCCTGTATTCCAAAAATACACATATGTACTATACTCCCTGAAGTCACAAATACACATATGTATTATACTCCCTGTAGTCACAAATACACATATGAACTACATTCATATACTAAGTCAAATAAAATCATTAATGCAGAAATGGAATAAGATGTTTTATACAATGGAAGACAGGTTGTATATAATTAAATCAGTCATTTTCCCCAAATTGTTATATTATATACAATATATATTCGTGTACAATATTGGTTTGGTGAATAAAATCTTTGTGTTCGACTGTTGAAGGACTGTTTCCGTGATTTTGGATTATATTATATACAATGCTTTTCCATCCCTCCCACTAAGAAAATTATACAGCAATACAATAAAATGATGCTGAATTTCCTTTGGTTTAACAATAAGCCTAGAATCATGTTTAACAACCATTTAAAAGGTTGGAAGAAGCGTGGAAATAATCTACCAGATATAGAGATTTATTCATTGGCATCTATTACTAAAACAGTTACTCTTTTGCTGAACTCACCCTATACAGCCAAATGGAAATTAATTCATGAATCTATATGTAATATCATTAGTAACTCAGCCCATAAACAATATAATATAAATCCAACAAAAGTCTTTTATAATGTGATAACAGATAACGTATTATTTTTAAAAAGTATAAAAACAAAGTATCCCCAGGATTCAGCAAGCTCTGCACAGAGTGCAGGGATAGTGCAAGAGCTGCTGCAGGCAATATGGCCGACGAGCGATCCAGGAACAAGCTCCTGGAATGTGCTCGAGTGGTCCTACACTATTCCTGCACGGACACCACTTCTAATGCTAATTACCTCATTTGCTGGTGAAAACCATGCAAATGAGGTGAATTAGCGATCCAGGAAGCAGGCAGACGTCCGTGCAGGAATAGTGTAACCTGCAGAAATGTATTCGGTTACTAACCTGTAAATTATAAAACGGAGGCATGACAGCTCCAAAGAAAGCATGTATTCAATGTAGTAGGCATGCCAATGACTAAATATATGGCCACTGGCATGGGAAATAGTTGCAAAATTATAAAAAATAACTTTTATTTTTTTGGGCCGATTTAGGTCGTTTAAGCGTAGGGCAGTGGTGCGCAAATGGGATCGGCCCGAAAATAAGTTGGAAATAAGCTTTTAAACCCAAATCAGCATTTTGCCATGATAGTCAATGACAAGCATAAGACAACAATACCAGGGAATAGTGGTTGCTAAGGGGGAAGGCTCAGTGTGAGTGTGGTAACTATGAATTAGCACTCTGTTTTATGCAAATGAGGGGACTGATACTGAATCACAGAATTCCTCTCAGTGTTAGCTTGCACCCAACCATGTAGGTGCAGCAACAACATGATATAAGTATAAGAGGTAGATGACCACATAAGGGGGAGTGTCATGCATACTGTAAGCTTATTGGAGCACTGTGGCCCGTGTTTGCCCTTAACTAAGCACAGCTGAGGAAGGGGGTGTGTCTGACGCTGCCTAACAGTGTTTACATTGCCTAAATGGATATGTGCACCGGGTTTTTAAAAAAAAAAAAAAAAAAAACAGGAAATAGCAGCTCTATTCACATATGAGCATTGGGTAAGCACGGCACACCTAGGGGCTTAAACAGGAAGGCAATGGGAAGGTAAAACAGCAGTAGGAAGGCAATCAAGGAGAACTAGCACAGCTGGCAGGTGAAATGTATCAGCATCAGCCAATTACACAGGCAGCAGCCCAGCCCAGCACAATACTATAAACTATGCAAACATCCTTCAATCTTTTTCCCACAAACTCTACACTACCAGTGTACACAGATGGGGAAGTTTTACCTAACAAAATGTTAGGGGCTGCTGTTGCTTTCATACATAAATATGTGAGGCTGAGGGTGGTGAGGATGTGAATCCTGATGACCAACCCAGAGTGAGGAGAAGGAGAAGAGTGTACAGACCCAGGGTAACCTACCAAGGGGTTACATGAGCTGGAGATAGTGGAGCGCTATAGGGTGGACAGGATCATTCTACAGCAAATTGTTGAGCTGTGCCGGCAACTCCTCACACACAGAACCAACAGAGGAAACCATCCCAGTGGATACCAAGGTATGTGTAGGCTTAAAAATACTAGCCAAAGGTACTTTCCAAAGGCCAACTGAGGATATCATAGTGCTCTCACAGGCATCAGCATCCAGGGTACTCCACCAGTTCCTGGATGCCATGCCAGCACATGCCGGTGAGCACATAAATTTCCTCAACACCTGTGAGGCACTGAACAGCAATATGTGCCTCTTCCACCAAATAGCAGAATACCCTAAGGTAGTGGGTGCTATAGACTGCACGTACATACACATCAAAACACCACCTGGTGAGCAGGGTAGGGTCTACATAAACCACAAGGGCTTTCCCTCCATCAACTGCCAGGTCATGCGCGAAGCCCAGGGCATTATCTTGAATGCGTGTATCGGCAGCCATGGAAGCTATCATGACTCCAACATCTGGCATATACACAGCTGTACCAGACATTTGCCAGTAGGGACATCCCATATGGCCACTTAGTGGGGGATGCTGGTTAAGCACTGGAGCCATGGCTGATGACACCCATCAGAAATGCACACACACCCGAGCAAGAACTCCATAATGAAGCCCATGCACAAACCAGAATCATAACAGACTGTGTGTTTGGGATGCTAAAGTCACGGTTCACTGCCTGGACATATCCGGTGGAGTCTTGCAGTACTCTCCAGCTACATGTACACAAATGTTCATAGTATGTGCCATGCTACACAATATGATCCTGCGGAAACAGCTGCACTAGAACAGCATGGGGCAAGCCCATACCCCCCACCACCATTGCCAAGGTCATCACAGGCGCAGTGGGACTCAGAGGAGGAACAACCTAAGCCTGCCCATGTAGGCGGAAGGAGGTGTGCCCAGTATGCCCAGGCTTTGGCAAAGAGGCAATGCATAGCACATACACTGACACAGTAGGGACCCAGGGAAGGACACCTCTCTCTGACTCGCACATACAGTAAAAGGGATGCCAGACATGACACTACCTGTGCTTTACCATACATAGGGAGTGTACTATGTGCATCCGACATAGTCAGCCCTCCAGCACCATCCTGAATACTAGCACAGCCACAAGGTAAGTTACTCTTCCTATCAACTGCTGAATGGAGTAGTATGTTCTGCTAGTTGTATCTATGGTATTGATGTGAGCATGCAAGGGAATTGGGTGGCTGAATGGGATGGCAGCAGATAGTGGACACCTATATGGGCAGCATGAAATCCATAACAAATACTGGTGTCATCATACTATGCAGTACTTGACAAGGTGACAAATCCCACTGCAGTACATGTGGTGGCGCAAATGTGTGTCTATAGGACACACACATGCATGTCAGTGAGGCTCACATACCCAACACCAGCCTCAGCCAGCAGGACAGGTGTAGATGATCATAAAGAAAGGTTGGGCTAAGGCTGCCAATTGATGGCAATGGTGAATAGCCACCATACAGACCTACACAGATAGACTACAACAGATCTTGCAGTTGTATGTTAGTTCTAAAGGGTAAGAAATATGAAACTTAAATGTAGGTCAATAAAAAAAAAAGATCTGTACACTCTACTGATATGCCTGTAGTCTGGATGATAGGTCAGAATACATAACGAAATGGAAGCCAACAGGGAGAGTACATGAAATACCAGTACAGTCATAGCAAATGTTTAAAGTCGTCAGGTGTGCCCCCCCAATCCTATGTAGAAATACATAACATGTACATGTGGGTTTAATAACAGCAGAGCACAGATTACCTGAGCTGACCCAATTTACAGGATAGATTGTTGCATGTGTACAATATGCAGGGGCCTGTGTGTTAGGTTGTTGTGTGTTCAATATTGTCTGGAAGTGGTCAGCATGTAGGCATGGAGGGTTGTGTCTCGGTGGCCTATGGCCAGTACTGTTGATGACAGGGCCATGTTCTGACAACTGCAGTGCCAAACACAATGCTTCTCAGCAATACCCACGTCAGCAGTCGTCCACACTCACTGTCCAGATATCAATATCTGTCACAGTCTGCAAGATGGACATACCATGAATGTGGGTCCAGACATACACACAGTACACAGGTGGAAGTACCCAAGAGAGAGTACATAAACTGTAACTGTCAACTGCACACACCTTTGGAATTGTACATACAGGTTAGCAGCACATTAATTATCTGTGTAGTATGGAACACTGATGTAGTCTGGTCAATCAGTGGCAGACCACAAAAGGCAAAGTTATGAATTAATGAGAGACTGACAATGTCTCTGCACAAGGCACCATAAGGGGAATGTCCCAGGTATATCTGTGAGTCAGCTGAAAGAAGCTTCCATATCACAAATGCACTCAGCTCACCCCAGCATCACCCACAGGTTTATCACAAGTCATATCCTTGCTGTTGGGATTGAGTACAGTATGACCCCCACTTCTGTATGGGAGTACCCACAGAATGCAGCATGCTGAAGAGGTGTCCAATGCAGGTGTGTCCCTAGCTGTAAGAAGCACCCTGCCAGCATCCAGACCAATGGATTAATATGGACAGGAACTATTGTATTAACACCTCACAAACTTACCCTGTCCCCCAGTGGAATTCAGTGGCTCACAGCCTGGGAATGTAGGAGTGACAGAATGCACTGGCCTGCTACAGATGGCCTGCATCACTACCAAATGGCCTACAGACCTCTGTCAAAGGCCTGTACCTCACCCATAGTGCCAATGTATGTTATCTCATGAGGTCCCAACTAACAACATAACACAGTCAACAGAACAGAAATGCAAGGCCATGTTAACAATTCCCAGTAGCATGCCCACCATGTCCTACTGCATGAACTGTGGACCAACCCCTAAATACTGCTGGGATGAAGGGACAACTATAGGGATGCTTTTCAGATATTGCTCGCATAATGTTAGGAAGAGGATAGTACAACAGAGTGGGGGGTGCAGAAGCATGGACGTCACGGAGTGTGTGAATTCTGAAACTCTGATGTGTGCCCATACTATCCCTGCTTGCAAACCTAGTAATGAGTGGCTACAAACCTGTTTGAAAACCACAATGTGAAGGGGAACTGATCAAATATATGAGTGCAGCCTCTGAGTGAATCTGGACAGCTATGAGGTATGGGCACAACAGGATATGGCCATTCTGTTACATCGATAAATGTACAAACAGGGGATCCTCAGCCACCACAGTACCAAGGTGCTGGACCATTTACACTGACCCATCAGCAAATGTCTGCAGCTACCCCTCCAGAATGGCACAAGTGTGCAAGAATATGTAGGCTGCAGACCACAATACTGGATCCAGTTTATTTCATACTTCCCAGGAAATAGCTGTGAGCAAATAAGTATATCTGTCAGTAGTTGATGACATAATACATCACAGTGTAAAACAGTACATATGTCTGAATATCTCTGCTAACACCAACCATGTAATACAAGCAGCACAGGCACAATAGTTACAGTATCCCACTATCTGTTGCCCATTGTGACTCCATATTGTCAACCTATCTCCTGCAGAAACAGTTTGCTAGCTGTAGGTGTAGAACACCAAACCTTAGACTGGAGTACAAGCTACCTAGAGTGGATTCACACACTCACTACAGAATGTCATACTGGGCATGCTCCGACACTTAGAGAAATGAAGCCCATGTCTGACAACAGAGTTGACTATACATATCTGTCAGTCACAGATGTCTGTGCACACACACACCACATTGTATACCATCCATGCTTTGCATACACATTGGATAGGAATACTCACACATATCCAGGGCCAACACACTATAATATGTCAAACTTACACACACAGAGATGTGGGGAAGAGAAAGACAGACAGTGACACAGAGATTTCCATCATGAGGCCTGTCCCACCCACCACATATTCAATTGGCCAATATCACATGATTTGCTGATCTCAATCACTGCAGACATTGCTTTTGGTAGCCCTCAGCCCTATAGTGTCTGTGGTGCTTGTGATAATGGTGTAACACGATAGTACAAATCAGTAATCATCGAGCATTTGTATACCCAGTCCTGTCAAATGTAAAGTTGTGTGTGTGTGTGCTTCCAGAGAAATGGTTTATGGCCCATTCACACACATTGCACTTCCCATTGCCCATGTTAGCACTCCTGCTGATGTCAATCACATTGAAATAACCCTCTGGACAAGTCTCAGCGCTATAAGCTGTGTGGCACTTGCGATACATGTGTTATATTGTAGTGTAGAAAACTAGTTAGGTAGGAATTCTAATCCCAGACATGGTGTGTGTGTGTGTGTGTGTGTGTGTGTGGGGGGGGGGGGTGGAGATGAAAGATTTTGAAGCCATTCACACTCACTACACCTCTCATTGCCCTACTTTAGCATACCTGCTGTCAGTCACCTTGAAATAATCCTTTGGCCATCTTTCAGCCCTATAAGTTCTGTGGCACTTGCTATAACTGCATAATACTGTAGTGTAGCAAACTAGTTAGGTAGGAGTTCTAATCCTGATCCTGACAACTGTGATAATGTGTGTGTGTGTGTGTGTGTGTGTGTGTGTCTTTGCTGACACCTGATGTTTTGGACATTCACACTTCTTACACTTCCCTTACACCTCCTTTAGCACTGCTGCTGATGTCACTCACCTTCAAAGATACCTTTGGACAGCTCACCAACATGTAAGCTCCATGGCACGTGCAATAACTGTGTTAACACTGTAATAGCAATACATAGTCAGGTAGTGGTTTGAAACTCAGTACATATGTACAGTATATCATTATTTACTGACATCATTCCTGATAACAAGCCAATGATATATCAGACTGCTAGACATGTTATGTATAATAGGCCTTACATTTGAGGACAAAACCTGGACATTCTGTTGTAGTCTGTACAGTAGTGAGGTCTGTGTACTTATGGTGATTGTTGACAGAGTGGCAGTATTGTGTAGCAGTGTATTGTGAATATGTTACTTGGCCAGTGTACAGACTGTAGTAGATGTCAGTATTCTTGGTCCTGTTCTATCTGTTGTTGCATGCTGCTCCAGTTTCTGGGACCCTATCAGTGTATATGTTTGTAGAGTTAGACGGAAACATGTCCCATACTACAGTCAGGCATCAGACTACACTGTGAATTGGGCCAGTATATGCAGGGTTAGTGTGTGAGTGGCAAATATGAGGATGGTTTTGTTCACACAGTCCATATAATGTACTATTAATTAGGCTTACCATAATGTGACTGTGATTGTGTTGAGATTAGTTATGGGTATGCACTTTCACACTAGTGTCTGTTACTCCATGCAGTTACATGCCTGTAGTGCCTGTTATATTTGCAAGTACATGTGTATTCTCCCATAGGAAACTTGGGTCAGTGTTGTGGCAGTCTGCCTGTAGTTTACACAGTTCTTTGTGACATGACTAGCAGCTCAGTGTATTTACCTAGTGTGATGTTATGTCCGGATCTTTGTCAAATGTACTGTTGCCTGGCTACCATATGTGCTGTGTACTTCTGAAAAAGCAGTGGAATGCTGTGAAGATGTATGTCACTAACTAGTAGGAAGTATGTGGTCTCGGGACCTCTGCTTCTCCAGTTAATGTGTGTTAGGACAGACAGGAGCGTGTGAATGCATCAACTGTGTGAGCCTATCTACTCCAGTATTTGTACGATATCCCCATTTTCATGGCTGTAAACATCCCCTTTGTTAGGCTTGGTCCACACGTCTTGCACTAAGGAGGACTGTGCCCAGATTGTGTCAGACTGTCCATGTTTATTGGTCATATTTCTGCTGTATACCACAGGATCATTACTGTGATTTGTATGGTACTTCACTATGATGGTTTTATGATGTCTGTCAGTAACTGATGGCGTACATGTCAGTATCAGAAGTGACTTCCTACACAACATGTCTGTTGACACAACCCCTGTTACTGTAGCAACATCCTACATTTATACCTGCAATACTTACATTACATTCCCTTGCACTAAGAGGTTGTGACTTATGGTGCTGAGGTATGACTCCACTACATGTTATGGGCATATGTTATATATACATACATACAGATATATAAATACATACATACACATATGAGAAAACACCGGAGAAGGATCCAGTAAATCCGGTAGTAAGCACACTGAATAGCTGCAACACAGTACTGTTAAATAAAATGCTGTTCCAATTGAACCAAACCTTTGAAGACAGTTTAACTTTGAAATAAAAATAGAAGCTTTCCACGGAATTCAGTATAGAAGTTTTATTCAAACGGCCACCAAAAGACAAAATTAACCACGAGCGCTTTCGCCTGGTCATACCAGGCTTTCTCAAGTGTAACTCAATTACAAAGTAACAGAACTTTATACAAAAAGCACATTGCCTTAATTGGGATTCAATTAATGCATCACACTAATTATCAAGTGTTAAATTCATTGCAAAGTAAAACTTTTAACCCTATAAAATTCATTGCACAAAAAGTACATATTTAAAAACACTTTAGACTATTATAAACACCATTTAAAAACTGTTGTATGATGAACTGCTCTAAAAAGGTTATGTTACTTAAAACTTGAATTGAAAAAACTTGTTATAAATATTATTGACCTTCTAAATGTACCTGAAAAAGTTCAATAGTTAACCAATGTTTGTAGAATAAAATAGTTACCCACAAATTTGACATGCAGTTATTCTTAAATGCAATTAAAATTAAAAATGTACTAAATAGACTTGGACGGATCCAAAGTTTTGCATTTAGATGGGACCCTTTATAGCCAACACTGTTCATTTTTAAAATTTATTATACATACATTAAAATCAAATGAAACTATTTAAAAAAAAAAAAACCTTTTTAAGCAATAAAGTGCATGGCAAAAAATAAATAAAAATAAAAAATAGAAAAAGTAATTGATGTAAACCTAAAACCAATTATATGGCATTATAATATGTTCCTTTTCTTTTTTAGTACTGGTGCCAAACTGGTAGCCTCATTTAGACCAGGATGTCTTGTTGCGTTTAACTGCAACTGCCAAATAAGTTCCCTAATAGCTAAAAGGGTTTCCCAATCCCCCCCCTTTGATCTTGTTGTATTTTATCAATAACAAAGAACCTTATGGCCATTTGTGGGCAAGTTAACGAATGCCTAAAAAAGGCATTTGTATCTTTGCCTTTAGCAATGTCATATTGGTGTTCATATATTCTACGTTTAAAAGCCCTGTCAGTTTTGCCGACATAGAATGCCTGACAAGCCTGGCATAGACCAATATAAACCACACCTGTGGTGTTGCATGTAAAATGCCCCTTGGCGTATAAAGTTGTATTTCTTGCCTTAATACGCACTTGCGCCCCTTGTAAAATATATTGACATTGTTTACATTTTCCACATGGAAATGTTCCATTCCGTACAGTTGCCCTACTGTTCCTGGAATTTAACTCAGTTGTTAGATTCCTTTCAAATAACCCTTTGAGGTTGATATTTGCTTTTTTGACAAATCCTATTTTTGTAGGAACAAGTCCTGAAATTTCCTCCTGCATAGTCACCATTGGCCATAGGTTCCTTATAGTTCCTTCTATCATTGATGAATCTTCAGTGAACGTGTACACAAAATTTTTGTGAAGTTGGTAACCCCAGCTGCTTCCCTTTTACAAATTTCAACCCTTGTGCATAATAGTGGGGGATACTCACGGTCCCTTTTTTGTGTTATTTCCTCTTTGATAGATTGAAATAGCTGTTCGGGGTACCCTCTATCTAAAAATAACTTTTTTAAAAAGTCAATTTCCTGTGAAAACATCAAGTTAGTACTGCACATTCTTGATGCCCTTATCAGTTGCCCCTTGATGATGCCCATTTTTTGTTTTAAAGGGTGCCCACTCTCGAAGTGCAGGAAACTGTTGGAATAAGTGGGCTTGCGGAAAATACTGGATATTAATCCAGCTCCTGCAGGGTTCTTACATAGTTTAATGTCTAAATAATGCAATTCTGTGTTGCTTATTTCAAATGTAAATGAAAGAAAATCAGTGGAATTATTTAAATACTGCATAAATTCCTTTAACTGGCTTTCAGAACCTCCCCAAAAAATACAAATATCGTCCAAAAACCTCCTGTAATGCTTGATGTATTTCTTCCAACTTGTTGAATGTATGTACTCAACCTCCCATTTATGTAATACTATATTGGCGTAAGCTGTAGCACAAGGTGCACCCATTGCTACCCCACTTTTTTGTTTAAAAAATTCACCGTTGCAGAACAAAAAATTGTTGTTTAGCACAATGTCCATAAATTCAATAATCAAGTTGATAGTACTACTACTTAAGTTAGTTTCAGTGGCAATCATCTGCGAAAACCATTCCATGCCCTGATGGTGGGGAATACTCGGGAAAAGTTCAACTATATCCACCGTTACCATCAAATAATTGGAATTGTCCAAGTCAGAGGGTATGTTGCTTAAAAATTCCCATGAATCCCTACAGACATGTGGTAAAGAAGATGTATATTCCTTTAAGTGCTGATCTATAAATATACTTAATGGTTCCGTTGTGCTGCCTGCTCCTGCAACTATAGGCCTGAATTTAAGTGGGTCTAGGCCTTTGTGCACCTTGGGTATTCCAAATAATGTGGGGGTTCTAGGTTTGGGTACTAATAAGTAATTGTATAATCTTTCATCTATGCAACCCTGCATTAACTGGTCGTATAGGCCATATTTTATGTTGTCGATCGAAATGTTCAGCTCATTTTGAGATACTTGTTCATAAATTTCATCATTTTGTACCAAGCTTTGTAAATAGTTCTCATAATCATGCTGAAACATAAGTACAATACCCCCTCCCTTGTCTGGTTTCATTACTCTTATGTGCTTTTTCCTAATGTCCTGCATAATATCCTCAAACACATGTGGGAAGTTGGTGGAAGCCAGTCGTTTGTTGTCCCTGAAGCTTTCCCTCCAAATCCTTTCTACCATTTCTTCAAATATTTTTAACGAAGGATGTGTGGGTGGATTGAAAGTGCTACTTCTCATCAAGGGGGTGTTTGTATATGATTGATTTTTAAAAAATACATTTAAATTAAGATTTCTGATAAAACTTTTCAGCTCTATCAAAAGATTGGGGAGGTAACTGTGTTTGCTGGGAACAAACTGCAAACCCTTAGTGAATAAATCAAAATGTTTAACAGAAATAGGTAAGTCAGTATAATTATAGATGTAAAAATTATTTTTGTTAAAAATTTTACAACCATGTATTTCTTCTTCTGTTATAAAACTGGGGGTGTTCAAAATAGTGTTATACACATCACTCATTTGCGCCCCCTCCCCCATGTCCGTTGTTGATGGTAACTCGTAGTTCCCCCTGGTCTCCCCTGGGGAACCTGAAAACCCTGTTGTTGATTGTACCCCTCCCTCCTTGCCAGACGCTCACTTCTTCTCGGGGGGTCATGCATGATCATTTCTTCATCCTGGTTGTAGTTATTAAGCACATTAAAATTGTTATTAAAATTACTGTTAAAATTACTGTTGCTATTGTTAGAATCATTCCATTCATGATGTTCTAACTCAACACCTCTCCCTTTGAAAGGTGTGGGATATGCCATACCTTGCTTATATTCATTAAGGTCCCTATCTAATTTTTTAGCCTTTCTGTCCAATACTTTAAAACAATGCATGTCAACTTCAGTAAAAGTATCATCATACTTTTTCTTACATCCTATAAATTTTTCATTGTTAGTAATCAATTCATCCAGTTTAGTAAGCTCGTTCAAAATACAGTTAGATTTACATTTGTAATCATCAATCATCATTTGTAACATTTCTAGACCCATTCTGTTAAAAAGTTCTACAAGCCTTTGGTAAAGTTCAGAGCCCCTGTGTGCGTTGTTTGGAAAACGGTAACAACGCAAACCTTTAGGGATTCTCTCAACTCTGATGCATTCTTTTAAATAATTAATTTCCATTTGATTGTTTCTGTAAGCATAAAGCTTAGTCCTGAACACATCAAGTTTACTGTCCAACTGTTCAAAATTAATGTCAGCAGTACCTGTTTTTAATTGCGGCTCCTGCTCAGCCCATGCTCTAAAATTAAATCCACCATTGTTTCTATTCCGGTCTTGCTCATTCAAATCAGTGCAACTGTCCATACGTAGCGACCCCACTAAGTTGCTTGTAGTTCCCTTTTCTTTGGCTGCAGATGCGCCCTTCGGCTCCTTCTGCCGTTCCCGTCGATGAGGAACCTCTGTTGCTTGTTGCTGGTTACATGGAATGGAGTCTTTATCTCCGTTCATGGTTATCAGAGACTGATTTAGTTGTGTCAAAAGTGAAAGTACCTGGTTAAATTCGCGCCTAGTGACTGGCGCATCATCCGGCTCCTGCTGCAGCAGGAGAGGTGTGCTCTCAAACCCCGGCTCCGATTGGTCCTCCGCCATTCTTTAGTACCAGTAAAACAAAAAGAACCACAGTCACAGAGAAAACACCGGAGAAGGATCCAGTAAGTCCGGTAGTAAGCACACTGAATAGCTGCAACACAGTACTGTTAAATAAAATGCTGTTCCAATTGAACCAAACCTTTGAAGACAGTTTAACTTTGAAATAAAAATAGAAGCTTTCCACGGAATTCAGTATAGAAGTTTTATTCAAACGGCCACCAAAAGACAAAATTAACCACGAGCGCTTTCGCCTGGTCATACCAGGCTTTCTCAAGTGTAACTCAATTACAAAGTAACAGAACTTTATACAAAAAGCACATTGCCTTAATTGGGATTCAATTAATGCATCACACTAATTATCAAGTGTTAAATTCATTGCAAAGTAAAACTTTTAACCCTATAAAATTCATTGTACAAAAAGTACATATTTAAAAACACTTTAGACTATTATAAACACCATTTAAAAACTGTTGTATGATGAACTGCTCTAAAAAGGTTATGTTACTTAAAACTTGAATTGAAAAAACTTGTTATAAATATTATTGACCTTCTAAATGTACCTGAAAAAGTTCAATAGTTAACCAATGTTTGTAGAATAAAATAGTTTCCCACAAATTTGACATGCAGTTATTCTTAAATGCAATTAAAATTAAAAATGTACTAAATAGACTTGGACTGATCCAAAGTTTTGCATTTAGATGGGACCCTTTATAGCCAACACTGTTCATTTTTAAAATTTATTATACATACATTAAAATCAAATGAAACTATTTTAAAAAAAAAAAACCTTTTTAAGCAATAAAGTGCATGGCAAAAAATAAATAAAAATAAAAAATAGAAAAAGTAATTGATGTAAACCTAAAACCAATTATATGGCATTATAATACGTTCCTTTTCTTTTTTAGTACTGGTGCCAAACTGGTAGCCTCATTTAGACCAGGATGTCTTGTTGCATTTAACTGCAACTGCCAAATAAGTTCCCTAATAGCTAAAAGGGTTTCCCAATCCCCCCCCCCTTTGATCTTGTTGTATTTTATCAATAACAAAGAACCTTATGGCCATTTGTGGGCAAGTTAACGAGTGCCTAAAAAAGGCATTTGTATCTTTGCCTTTAGCAATGTCATATTGGTGTTCATATATTCTACGTTTAAAAGCCCTGTCAGTTTTGCTGACATAGAATGCCTGACAAGCCTGGCATAGACCAATATAAACCACACCTGTGGTGTTGCATGTAAAATGCCCCTTGGCGTATAAAGTTGTATTTCTTGCCTTAATACGCACTTGCGCCCCTTGTAAAATATATTGACATTGTTTACATTTTCCACATGGAAATGTTCCATTCCGCACAGTTGCCCTATTGTTCCTGGAATTTAACTCAGTTGTTAGATTCCTTTCAAATAACCCTTTGAGGTTGATATTTGCTTTTTTGACAAATCCTATTTTTGTAGGAACAAGTCCTGAAATTTCCTCCTGCATAGTCACCATTGGCCATAGGTTCCTTATAGTTCCTTCTATCATTGATGAATCTTCAGTGAACGTGTACACAAAATTTTTTGTGAAGTTGGTAACCCCAGCTGCTTCCCTTTTACAAATTTCAACCCTTGTGCATAATAGTGGGGGATACTCACGGTCCCTTTTTTGTGTTATTTCCTCTTTGATAGATTGAAATAGCTGTTCGGGGTACCCTCTATCTAAAAATAACTTTTTTAAAAAGTCAATTTCCTGTGAAAACATCAAGTTAGTACTGCACATTCTTGATGCCCTTATCAGTTGCCCCTTGATGATGCCCATTTTTTGTTTTAAAGGGTGCCCACTCTCGAAGTGCAGGAAACTGTTGGAATAAGTGGGCTTGCGGAAAATACTGGATATTAATCCAGCTCCTGCAGGGTTCTTACATAGTTTAATGTCTAAATAATGCAATTCTGTGTTGCTTACTTCAAATGTAAATGAAAGAAAATCAGTGGAATTATTTAAATACTGCATAAATTCCTTTAACTGGCTTTCAGAACCTCCCCAAAAAATACAAATATCGTCCAAAAACCTCCTGTAATGCTTGATGTATTTCTTACATATATACATGTATATATATATATATATATATATATATATATATATATATATATATATATATATATATATAAAACCATATCCTTGTTATGTGTATGAGTGTTGTATATATCTTCCCAGATGTATCACGCCATATTTATCTGATATGTGTATACTTAGATATAAAAACATGACTGATTCAACACTATTTTCACTTACAAGTACTAAACAATTGTAGTAGTCAAAGCAGTTGTTCACCACTATTCAGTATGTGTACTGAATGATATATTTGAAATAACAGACAGCTTCACAGCTCCGATGGCTTAGTGGTTAACTGCTGTGACTATACTGTACAGGGTCCTGGGTTCAAGACCTGCAATGGCTGTTTATTTTGTTGCTACACAAAACAAGGACTGTTGGATACAGTGTGTTTAAGACAGTTTTGAGCAGCTTTAAGTGGGTTTGTTGACAGTAAGTGGTGGTAACGCATGGTTAAATGAATAGGCGCTTACACCATGTAGGCTTCGCTTACCTGTGCGCAAATGTGCTTAGCATTTACATTTAAGCAATGCTTACACCTGCTAGGCATAACTCAGCCCTGGTAACCAGTGATCACATTCCAGTCTGATAAAATAGCAAGGTAATGACATTTTGAATAAGTGTATTTAATTCCATGTACATAACATGATTCTAGACTCTGTCATTACAGTAGCAAAGGGTATGAGTATGGGACACCTGAGTATACATGGCTAGTACAACAATCTTTTTTCTTTGTGTTTCATACATGAGTTGTATCCCAGGTTATATGCAGTCATACTTGCATGTATTGTATCATTACATTACTACTTTTAACAGTGTTTTTCCAAGTAAGAGTAGATTGCAGATTTTAGTACTAGAACCATACACCCCTGCATGCAAAGCTGGACTCTGAGCATACCTCTCAACTGTACAGATTTTTGCCTTATATTTTTTTGTCCATTTTTTTCATAAAATTGTGGCTTTTTGGCAAATTAATGGCAAATCATTAAAGATTGAAGTTAGAAAATAATGACAGAGATCTGAGTTTTAGGATTCATACCTTTCAGAAACTCATGCTAATGCAAAACCTGTTATTCTATCACCTTTCTAAGTTTTTAAGAGCAATATTTAAAAATTGTCACTATTTGTACCACTTTTTTATAGCTTTGTCCAGATTTCTTACTCTAAGAGGTTGAGAGGTATGACTCTAAGTACTGACTATCCTGTTCTTGGTGTGTGAGCCGTATGTTATTAAGTATCTCCTACTGGATATCGATCTGATATGTGGATATTAACTGTACACTACTATGTGTTTAGGACATGTCAATGAGGGCTGCTGTCATGTAGTAATGGCATACCTATTAGTTTCAGACATCTATCTGTCAAAACATTCATCCTAATGCATAACCAGTTGGCTAGCTGATTTCTGTCTGTCCCCTGTATAGATGTGCAGATGTCAGGTATCCATCTTGACTGCTTACAGACAATCTATGGCTGACTGACATGCCTGCCCAGCTGTGTTATGAATGCCACATCTAGGAAACCCCACCCTGTATGTACCACATGCCATAGATACCTCAACCAGACTACCACAGTCAACAGAACATGCTTGGTTTCAGGTCTTTAACACAGACACTGGCCATGTTATGTAATATATGTTACGTACATGCCAATTGGAGTACCTCACTGGCCCTCTGCAAGAGAAAACCAGATGACTGGATGTTGAATTTAACTGTCACCCTGGGGATCACTCAAGTGGATCGGTTGATAGATGGCCTGCTGACAAAAATCAGGTGGCATGATACCAGTGTACCCACATGCCCTACTCTTCTCATCTCTCCATGGACATTAGCCTGGTACACACCTAGGAACACCTGCACCTATGGACCCCAGTACTGACAAATATGTCAGTGTGCATTAATGAGAATAACAGTGTCTCTGTGTTTGTAAACTTGTAGTTGACAATACCTTGTGGGACTTCTCACCCACTACACCCCCATTCCCATATTTAGAAATGGTTGCTGCTGTAATTGACGTTAAATGTACCTTGTTACACTCTTCACCCTATGGGCTACATGGAGCTTGCAGTACCAGCATAACACTGTTCTAGAAATGGGTAGATAGGTGTGGGTTACCCTCTGAGTCCTGGCAAGTATGTGTATGTGTGTGAGTGTGCATATTTGTAGGAGACAGTATTCTGAGGCAAATATTCTCCAAATACAATAAACCTTCCCGTATATTATAAGGGATAGTGATGTTGCTGACATTAGGAGAGCCATGACAGACCATCACCCTATTATCCCTGTGGCATGTGCAATAAATACATATCCCTGTAGTAGCACTGATTAGATAGACAAGGGGTTGTATTGCAGTCCTGGTCAATGTGTGATTGTAGGTATGTCACAGCATTATCATGGGTTTCAGTCAGTACAATGTCCAATGTGGGGCGTGGGTGCTGGGTATACTGTCTTTACACCATGGTACTCCCAGTACATGTCCCAAGGTCCACTGTATGAGGACCGCTGTCACCATCAACCATACAGGTAACTGATTACACTATCCAGACCAAAGATGCATGTGCTGTGTGCAAAATCTCTGTAACAGAATGGACTAATTGACAAGGTAGTTAGCACTGCTAAACCCAGGTCTGTCAAATGTGTCTATGACTGTATGTGTTTGTTATTGTGTATATGACAGTATGTCATACTATGTATTGTTCATTAACACCCAGTACATCCCCCATTACCATACTGTACAAGGCCTGGTGATGTTCTTCACTTAACAGGAAACTCGGTGTACACCTCACCCTAAAAGCTTTGTGGTTTGTGCAATTAAAGCCAAACTCATTAGTAGCTATAAGTACCTTGGTAGGGGTTCTAGTCTCAGTGTTGCCAAGTAAGTGTGTGTGTATGTGAAAGGATCTACTTCAGTTTGCATAAAATATATGTCCCAGGAGATCATTTGTCTGGGAACTAACTGGCTAAAGGTAACATTTCAAAGCAATTATCTTGTGGAACTACATTCAAGAAAAACTAGTAGTGGATGTGTACATGCCTTCTTCCCCACTGTACAGCTGTACAGTGATACAGAAGTTGGCATATATACATGGATGTGGTTTGGGGTTATTGTTGTGGGTATCCCCCCACTTAGTGTGCTGTTATACTGTACAGTTTATGTTAACAGGTTAAGTCATTGTTACGCACACTGTGTGTGGTTCTACGCCACCCCATACCCTCCAAAGTGGGAGGGCTATACCATCCATACCAGCACACTTAGGTTTACCAACTCCAGAACTGCACTACATTGGGGAAGAGGGCATACACCCTGCCAGTACCATCGTCAATGACATTAAACTGGCGAACTGATTATTTCCTGATGTGATGTTTTGGCAATTTAGTATGGGTGGAATTGCATAGGCCAAAATGAGTTCATTGCAATATGAAGTAGATCCTTGTGAACAGTATTCTATGTGTATTGCATCAACACCAAAGCCTGTGTGTGTGTGTGTGTGTGTGTGTGTGTGTGTGTGTGTGTGTGTGTGTGTGTGTGTGTGTGTGTGTGTGTGTGTGCCACACTGTACACTTACAAATGTCCACTGTAGAAGAGCTTCTGACATCAGCCACCATGCACTCACCTGTACACACTCCTCAGACCTATCAGCAATGTGGCACATGCAGTAACTGTTATACAGACCTGTTACCTGTGTTCAGTTGTACCTGGGATATGACACAGTCAATGTGTCTCCACAGTGCTACACCCCTTGTAGGACAGGACAGCAGACCAACATCCTGCTAACACATAGACACCTAGAACACAAACAGAATACATTATGGAGACCACAGCCAGTCAGTGTTAATAACAGCTATAATTAATCATGGCTGAACAGCTACACACCCTGACATGTAAGCATTAATCATTCCAGCTGAGAACACGTTAAACAGCATTACACTGCTAAACCTTAGGACATTCACCCTTTGCATCAGAACCATATCAGCATGTCACTGCATCAATGGTATGGATGACAGTGATGTGGCATAGGTATCATCATATGCACATGGTGTGTTGCAGATTTGCCAGAGGTCTAGGCTGAGCCATTTGGTTGACATCATGTGTGTGGTTTAGGGGGTTCTTTATTAAATGGACTATGCAGATGCGGAGTGTGTAGGTTTGGAGGTGCCCTAGCTGTGTTGGTGAAGTGTGTGTGTATGTATGCACACGTCTGCCATGTGACTGCCCTATAGAGAGGTTTGTTGGACAGCTGCAGACTGTACATGGCAGGGTGTACAGTTCAAAGTCTCTGGCCATGGACACAGGAACTGTGCCTACCAGGGGTTTCATGGGCACTACCAGGCAGAAGCCCATATATGTTACTCTTCCCCTGATGATGACAATTATCCACTGGATTTGCATCCCTGTTGAGAACTGGCCAGGAACACGTGCACATGGCCCGCTGTGTTGTGGTGTGGACAGCACCCCCCTGCAGTGCTGTTGCTAGTACTGCCACTACGGGACCAGCCGTGAGTTGTACATCCACGTAAACCTCCACCTGTTGGTGGTGCTGACCTACGTCTATATGGCCGCCACCCTACACCCACCACATGCTCTACCACAGACACCACACGGTCAAGGATTCCTACCATCTCACCCAACCGTTTATGCAGGACCTCTTCAAAATAATGGTGGGAACCTGCAAGATCATGGATGTTGTCAAGTACAGCAGAATGAGTAGCCCTCTGGAGCCTCAGACTCTGGTGTAACATTCTATATGTGCCTGTGCCTCCATGATGGCCCAAAACATGTGGCTGGTGACACCTGCTGTGGCACTTCTGCTAGGGGATTTATGGCCAGCAGCCCTCCTATGAACACCCCTGTACATCTGCCTGTGTGGTACCTCGCCGGTCATCCAGCTATGGCTGCTGTGTACAGACACACTTGCCATAGTCCCCCAAACTGTCCTGTCTCATACCACAACCCACCAACTCTCCCCTCAACAACAACTTACAAGTGAGGTGGCACAAAGATATTACACAGATCTCTCATTACCCAACAGTCAGCATGCATGACATATGGCACTCAGCAGCATGCACTGCAGCCATACTCAATACTTGTTACCAACATTATACATCTCTGTGATGCATGAGTTGTGTTAGTAGGTGATGTCCCTTCCCCAGGAACACACTGCACCCATGTACACAGTATTGCTGTGCACCTGTATAGCACACTGGCATGTACTGTGCATCATACCTCAGGAGTGTACACACCACTGCTGAATATGCATATGTGTGGAAGTTATGTTTGCGCTGTTGCTCACAGCCCCTATGTGTTCTGAGCTACAACAGAATGGCATTAAATATTCTGATCCCAAGGATATTGCTAATATCCCGGCAGATCAATTCAGTGCAAACTTCACCCCCCTCTCACCCCCTAAATGGCCCATCTCAATACCGGAAGATTGCCAAATTCCGGTAATAATGGCCACACAGGTAAAAAACGCACTCTCCAAAGCTAAGAATACAGCATCCATGGAACCAGATGACATCCTGGGCTGTGTACTACATGAACTACAAAATGAACTGGCACCTCACCTAAGTGTCATGTTTAATCAAAGCCTAACCTCCGGCTTCGTGCCCACTGAGTGGTGCACAGCTACAGTTATCCCACTCCACAAGGAGGGATCCACCTTGGATCCCAGGAACTACTGCCCCATCAGTCTGACGAGCCTGATCTGGAAGGCCATGGAATGTATTATCATGAAAATTATAAACAAAGAGATTGGCAACCTTCAAACACTGGACCCTACACAGTTTGGGTTCGCGAAGGGCTGATCTTCTCTCCTGAACCTGACTGACTTCTTCAAATCAGTATCCAGAGCCGTGGCAAGGGTAAGGCGGTACACACAGCCTATCTGGACCTTACCAAGGCCTTTGACACCATCCCCCACTCTGGAATCATAGATAGACTTACTAAGCTGGGCATTAATCCCTACATCACTTGATGGGTTGCCAACTGGCTTACTGACAGAACCCACACTGTAAAAGTAGCCGACTCCAAATCTAGTTCCTGACAAGTGACAAGTGGATTACCTCAGGGTTCAGTCCTGGGACTGCTCTTGTTTGGCATCTACTTCTCTGAAGTACAGGTCAACACTAAGGGACTCTGGCTAACAAAGTTCACAGATGACTGCAAACTGGGAGCCATTATTGAATCCCCAAATTATGTGGATACTCTACAAAAGTGCCTTACAGAAACAGATGCTTGGTGCCAGAGTCATGCGCTCAAGCTCAATGCCAAGAAATGTATAGTTATCCCCTTAGGGAAAAAACATGTACCCATGAATTACCACATAGGTGGTAGTACACTAAACATCAAAAGTGTGATAATAGACTTAGGGACATAGGTGGACAGTGGTCTCACTTTCGATAACTACATTGCTACAACAGTCTGGAAATCCTTCTATGTGGCACACCTCATCACTAAGGGCTTTTCATCCAGAAAAAAGGAGGTCATTGTCCCACTGTACTCATCCCTCATTAGACCCATAATACAATACAATGCCCCATTTGGTATGTACCTCTCAAGACATCTGCAACAACTGGAAAGGCGGCAGAAATACCACACTAAAAGAATCACAGATCTAAAGGAGATGCCCTACGCTGACCGCCTTAAAAAACTCCAGCTATACTCGGTCGCATATCGTCTACTCAGAGGTAATCTCTGCTTAACATACAAGGCCATGTCAAACCCAGAACTGTTGGACATGCTACACTTAAAGAAATCCCAATCCCTCAGAGCCACACACTCCAGGGATCTAAACCTTGTCATCACAATAAACAAAACATGATGGAGGGATAGGTTCCTGACCCAGAGACTCCCCAGACTCTGGAATAGACTGCCCATACATGTCAAGCAGAGCACCTCTTTGGCCCTCTTCAAAAGGAACCTTGACAATTGGATGGGAGAAAGGAAATTCACTCCTGGGATTACATCAGTTACCCTGCTAGACAGGGGTCCAGGGAAGTAAATAGTGTGGGAAGAAATAGCCAGGGAATTGTTATGGCTAGGCTTGTGCAGGCCCTAGGGTCGATAGCCTAGTACCAACCTATGAACCTATGACACATATCTTGGATGATATGAAAACTGTTGTCAATAGTTAATGCCTGACCTCTGATTTGCAGATCTCATCACTAGCAGTGCATGTATGAGAAAGAAAATCCAATTATACTGACAACCTTCAAAGCTTAATGTGGATATGAGGAGTGTACACATCCTTGTTGACATGCCAGCCTCTTCCATGGTATGCAATGGGGCCACAATACTGCATATGTTAACATTACACACACCTGCTAAGTGACATATGACCTGTGCAATCCAATGCAGTATCATGCAGATGCTGAATGAGATGCATACAATATGTGGGTTGCATAAGTGTGCGCACCCTTAACACAATGGTTTGTTGCAGCACCTGTTAAATTTACTATAGCAGTCACTATTCTTGGAAGTGATATACTAGCATTGCCCATCTTCACTTGCCATTATTTGGTCACTCTGCTCTAAAAATGTCTCTCAACTCTGCCGGACTGCAAGATCAGCTCATGTGCACAGCCCATGGAGGTCACACAGCGGCTTCACTATTGCTGTGGAGTCAGGGTTATGTCTGGCACAATTCATGACCTTTACTGTGTTCAGGTACAGCCATTCTTAGTGAGCTTTGGATGTATGATTCAGTTTACTGTTGTGTTTCAGGATGACACCCCTCCCCATCCTCAGCCTTATTGCAGATGCTTGATAACTATGGGCCACACATGAGTGTTATTTTGCAGTGTTCTAAATTCTGAATGCCATGTCTACTGGCCTAATTCCTGCTAATGAACAGCAAACCTAAAGGTGTACACTGGCACCAGCAAGGTAAAAATGGGGGGGGGGGGCAGAGGTGCTGCTTGTGCACCACATGTATCTTTATGAATACTGTCTGTAGGTTTCAGCCTTGGTCTCCTGACACCATTACACATTGCAACACATGCCTTTGGGAGACTTGATGTTATGCATATGCTATCTGTAGAGACCGCTGGATGATGTTGCCTGTGGAACAACTCTTCCTTCTGATTACCTTAACCCACAGCCCACACTTGTGCAGATTCCAGGTGATTGTCAACACAGGTACTGTACAGGCAGTACTTGCTAGATTTTCCTGCAAGTCCCTCAGTGCTGCTGCATGCTTCCAGGCAGCCTCTATGACCAGTTTGCAACACTACCCATCTATGTCAAGCAAAGTTCCTCATTAGCACTCTTCAAGAAAAATTTTGATGAGTGGATGGGAAATAGGAAATACACCCCGGGATCACTTCTGTGGCTCTGCTCGACAGTGGCACAGGAAAATAACTTTCTTTGGTGGCATAAGCCAGGGAACCTTGTTGGCTAGGCTTACTTAGGCCCTTGGGCCGATAGCCTAGTACCTACCTATGAACCTATGTGTTGTCATTTGTTTTGGATGGGCATCTGTTTATTTTCTACATTAATATTGTCTCATACTTTATACACACATACATGACTGCCTGCACTGTTTGCCATGGTATATGCAATGGTGAGGCAAGGCTAATTTTCCCACTCCTGAGTGCTACCTTATGGATATGGGATCCATTTCATGGTTTGTAAGATGTGTGCAAGCCACGGCTGCCTCTGTTGGAGATGAGTGGGCAAATGTCATTGACATACTTCTTGGACAGCAGACCATTACTTGGTGTGACATTGAGGCCCTGTACTTGATGGAAGGTGTGTACTCAAGAAGAGTGAAGGCAGTCAGTACCTCAAGCTGCTTCCACAATATGTTATTTGGAGTGCGTGCACACATATGCTTCCAGTGTATGTTAAGGTATGTATTCCCCATATTTGTTGTCCTAACACAGGATTCCATATTACACATTCATTGCTCATTTTAGGATCACATTACAGGTTGTAAAAGGTGTGGAATGTGGTACTGTGATTTGCTGTTGTTTAGATCATGAACAGTTGCCATTGTAATAGTGGTGTATACACTGCTGTAGCCACTGTATAAGGGTAATGTTTCAGACATGTCCCTACTGTAGGCCATTTGTCCCACCATTATGTTCATCTCTGTCCACACATCTTGCACTGACAGGTTGTTAGGTATATTGCAGGATTCTTACATACCCTTTCAAATATGCCACCATGGTGATTCAGTCCAGTTAACAGCAACAATAAGTGAACATGTACAGCCTGCATTATGGGTAGGTGTGTTACAGGTGTGCATGGCAAATAGCATGACCATAACATGGCCAGTGTATTGGCAAACCTGAACAAAACAACTCCATACACACCAGCTGCAGGCTGCTGCACCAGTTGTATACCAGAGCGACCTAAATAGTTATGTGAAAGACAATGTCAGTAGCCAGTAGCCACACCTGTGGAATTGGTACAGGATAGCAGCAGCATTTCAGCATGAAAATGGATAAGCAACAGTGGTCTACTAAAGTGCCCTGGGGCCTTACCTGCACACTCCCTGTCCATTGTGTGGGTGGCACCCACCTCCACAATGCTGTTTCAGCTTGCTGGCTTGGCTGGCAGGTGGGTGCACCAAGGCTGGCAATGAGCTCCTCTGCATGTGTCAGTGGTGGCTGGATGGCATGACCTCCACCTGTGGCTAGCTGGTCCCTCCTAACTGCCAGAGCACAATGACGGGAGTGGTGGATCAGATCCATGCAGCGATGCCGCACCTGCTCATAATTGTGGTTGTGCAGGCCAACATAGTTTACCCTGTGGATGAGCTCGTTCCACAGGATGGTCCTCTCCTGCAGATCTTGGGCTCTGCACCCAAAGAGGATGGCATAATGGACTATGAGGTACTGGATTATAGTATCATTTTCCAGGGGTGTGTATGCGGGAAGGCATTCCCGGAACATTGTACCTGGAAGACATAAACAGGAAAAAAGGTCACAGGATCTCATACAGTTATCCACGTGCACATCAACAGTGGGTATTACTTGCAAATAATCCAGACTATACCATATCACTGTAAGCTATCATGGCTTGTACATCTTGCATTATGCTCCTGTCCCCGACCTGTCCAGTTCTCTCAATGATGGACACTTAATGGTATAATCCACTACACACCATTCATTTCTATGTAGAGGGATGACAGTGGCCATCTTCCATGTGGATGGTGTGTGGATGGTGGCATGAGTGTGTTTGACTGTAGTGTGTGATGGGACTGTGAGCACATGCCTATGTAAAAGGCAAACTGTGATGTTTTCATGCCCCATGGAGACTTGCTGTTGTTGTCATCAGTCGGCATTATGTCCATGCTCACCAATGATGTGGGCAGGAGTGTGGATGATGTGCATGTCCCCCTGTACTACTGTTCTGGACAGGGTGCCACTGTTCCCACCTATCCTGTCTGATGCAGGTTGCCTGTATCCATGGCATGTATGTATGAGGTGTGCTTTATCCCCAGTACAGGTTAACTTGTGTTACTGGCTCTAAGACTGCATACATATGTGTAGACATGGTTGCAACTGGCTTTGGTGGTTTGCATATGTCTGATTTCTAGTCATAGTCA